>NC_133971.1:2174194-2474194 GCF_031877795.1 Strix aluco
ACTTAATTTTTGTGAAAACTGCTATCTAAAACAGTTTAGTTTTCTGCCTGTGCCAGCTGTGAGCCATGGGAAGAAGAGGCAGGAGAAACACTGCGTGAGAGCAAGTTTAATGCTCTGCCTGTGCCAGGACCTTGGGTACCAGTGGAGGGCTCTTTGCAAACAGTTTAACTCTCTGTCCAGGAGGAATGGCAATATCCCATCTCCCAGCAATGGCAATTTACTTGCTTTAGTTGGACACAAGTCCTGGCAATTTTTGACAGCCAAGGGATACCACGCAGAGTACAAGGGCTCGGATCTTGAGGACTGGCCAACGCTCCCAGAGGGCCAAAGCTCAAACATCAGTTTCACATTTTTAAGGGTCCAAGAGACACCTGGGTGGGGCTGCAAGCAGTTTGGAGTTGGAGCGTGGGATAAGTTGCCCATGTTGACATAGCCATTACTCATTATAACCATGTTGACATAGAAATTACCAAAGTTCAGCTTTGGTAATTTCAAACCCACATTGCAGCAGCTGTGTAATGGGAGGAACAATAGAGAACTGGAGTCAGTATACAATGCATTTTAATAAAATTCTTCATATGGTTTGATTTCTAAAGGATCTCTCATCAGCCTATTCCCTGCATTTTTGTGACAGTCACCACAGACATTGGCATGAGACTGACTTAGAATGGAAAATATTAGCAGGAAAAATGGGTTTTCTCAATATGTTGAATACACTGCCAAAATCCCTTTGCAATCCACCTGCAGTCTGAAGACTTACACGTTAGAGTAACTGCAGTTAAATAACCAAGTACGGACCTTATATACTCGTCATATGCTAAAAAAACCTGCCAAAAAGACAAGAAAATAATTTTAAAAATTATAATCAAACTCATATTCATAATATAAATTACTAAGGGCTTTCTGTGATAAAATTAATTCATGTAAAACTCTGGGATAACTTGTAATGGATGGTGATAGACACTGGTCCTCAAACAAATTTAGGGCTGCTGTTAGAAAACTTATCCTTGGGGCCTTCTGATTAGCAAGGTCTTTTGACCTCATACCAACCCACACCTCTCATCTCAATCTCTTCAATGGAAGGTCTCTGTTCTTGTGGTTTTTTTGAATAATAAATTATTGCATAAACTTCACTGTAATAAAATTCCTACTTCTCCTATTTTGATCATTTATGCATCTGGTAGCTGAGATACAAAGAGCCTAGTGTCATAACTTTTGGAAAATTAAAAGAAAAAAGGTTGACATAGCAACCTAGAATTGTTTTTGCCCCACTCTTTATAAATAGGACAAACTGGGTATTGATACCTTATAAACATTAGCATGCTCTGGCAAAGTCAGTTTAGTATGAACCACGATGTTGATTAGTGACTGTCTTGAGAGTAACAACAAGAAAACACATAATTTTTCTGGGAGCTATATTTACAACAGTCAAATCCCTATTCATCCCTCACTCAGGCAAGACTACATTGAGCAGGAATTTTCTCTGAACTGGAGAAATAGGGATTTGGCCATATGTAGAAAGTTAATTTCCCCCCTTCGTGGACTCCAGCTCTGATTAAAAAAGAAGTAATTATAATTTTTCAGCAAATTAACTCTAAGTTTATTAGAACCATTCAGTCTGATAATCTATATTATCAAGTTATGCTTAATACTTACTATGAAATTAAACCACTAAAATATCTCTAGTTCAAGAAAATATCTTAAAACTTCAGTCATAAAAGAATTGTATTAAAGCAAACATTCAGGTTAATTGATGTTGGGATCATTTAGTGTCTAACAGTAAAGAAGAAACCTCAGACTAAATCTATTAACCTGGGTGAAATCTTGAGGTCATCACCTACTCTTTGCAATCCTCCAAATGTTTATACATGCAAGTAAGGACTAAAAATGAATTAATAACTTCAAGATTTAATCTGATGTTATTAAAGTTTTTGCTGATTGTTTACTGTGTCTGACCAGCTTATGTAAATACTCCAAGCTATTGCATCGTCTGTAATTATCATGCAATAGATGAGGTTACAGGCTAGTTAAAAACATGTGTCTTCATTATAAAATGAAAGGAATAATTCTAACTCAATTTCAAAATTTCTGTAAAAATAAATACATCAGAGTAAAACATCTGAATTTTCAGACTCAAATGTTAAAATCCTGTCAAAATCCTAAATATATAATCACCAAGTAATTTTGAAATAGATAATTTTCCTCTATGCTTTAATATATTTAATAACCAAAATCTGCAGTAACAAACCAAGATGCTGCTAACACGTCCTACAGAAGACTCACTAATATTTAGTGAAAAAAATACAGAGAAAACATGCCAACACTTATTTGAAAGTAACTTTTAATGTGAAAATAGTATTAACACATTTGACTTGTCACGAAGGGTAGCAGAGGAGGATTTGATGCCAGTACAAAGAAAAAGCTATTGAAATGGGACAGAAATTCAACAGAAAAGGCTTTGATAAAGTTTATCTTTCCAGACATCTAGTACAAGAAGTACAATTACTGGTAACATTCATGTTTCCTTTAATTGACGACTATCAGAGTTATTGAAATGGTGGTTTGTAGTCTGCTAAGGGTCTGTCATTTTCCTGACGTACCAAAGGAGTGGTAAGAAAATTCTTTGGGAAGAAAATTATTACTTCTCTGTCCTACATTGATGACTATATTAATTGTAGGAACTGATGTCATCTTGTGTCATCAAGTGACTTTGTGTATTACCCAACAGCTCTTCGACCTGGCTCAAGAATGTGCTCCAGAGATTGGCCCAGAAGGAGAAAAATGTTTCCTGAACCAAATACATCTCTTTTTCTCAAAACATGAGCATTAGAGCATTTATTGTAGGCACACATCCGGTCACAGAGAACTCTTTGCAGCAGAATGAGAGGATAAGGAAAGACCTGCAGATTTCCAGGTGATTGTCTCCTGTAAGTGGAAACACTGCTCGTGCATGGTGCTGCAACTTGTGCTCTGCAGGTGGAAGTTACTTCCCCTTAATAATTGTTGTAACGTGTCCTAGTCTGTTTTCATAAAATCGTGGAATGGTTTGGGTTGGAAAGGACCTTAAAGACCATCTAGTTTCAACCCCCCTGCCACAGGCAGGGCTACCTTCCACTAGCCCAGGTTGCCCAAAGCCCCATCCAACCTGTCCTTGAATCCTTCCAGGGAAGGGGCAGCCACAGCTTCTCTGGGCAACCTGTGCCAGGGCCTCACCACCCCAATGGGAAGGATTTTTTCCTTACATCTAATCTAAATCTCCCTCTGTCAGTTTAAACCCATTCCCCATCGTCCTATCCCTACCCCCCTGATCAAGAGTCCCTCACCGCTTTCCTGTAGCCCCTTTCAGTCCTGGGAGGCTGCTCTAAGGTCTCCCCGGAGCCTTCTCTTCTCCAGCTGAACCCCCCAACTCTCTCAGCCTGTCCTCACAGGGGGGTGCTCCAGCCCCCCGAGCATCTTCGTGGCCTCCTCTGGCCCCGCTCGAGCAGGTCCGTGTCCTTCTGCTGTTGGTGCCCCCAGAGCTGGACCCAGCACTGCAGGGGGGTCTCCCAGAGCGGAGCAGAGGGGGAGAATCCCCCCCTTGCCCTGCTGCCCACACTGCTCTGGGTGCAGCCCAGCACACGGGTGGCTTTCTGGGCTGCCAGCGCACGTTGCTGGCTCACAGGCAGTTTTCCACCCCCCAACCCCCCCAAGTCCTTCTCCTGGGGGCTGCTCTCCAGCCACTCCTCGCCCAGCCTGGGTTTGTGCTGGGGATTGCCCCGACCCACGGGCAGGACCTTGCCCTTGGCCTTGTTGAACTCCATGAGGTTTGCACGTCCCCCCTCTCCAGCCTGTCCAGGTCCCCCTGGATGGCACATCCCTTCCCTCAGCATGTTGGCTGCACCACACAACTCGGTGTTGGTGGGAACTTGCTGGGGGTGCCTCAACCCCACTGTCCATGTCTCCAACAAAGATGTTAAACAGCTCCAGTCCCATCACCGATCCCTGAGGACACCACTCATCACTGCTCAACACTTGGACATCGAGCTGTTGACCACAACTCTTTGAGTGTGACCATCCAGCCAGTTTCTTATCCCCCGAGTGGTCCATCCATCAAATCCCTGTCTCTCCAATTTAGAGACAAGGATGTTGTGCAGGACAGTATCAGCTGTTTTGCACAAGTCCAGGCAGACGACGTCAGTTGCTCTTCCCTTACCCATCGGTGCTGTAACCCCGTCATAGAAAGCCACCAAATCCATCAGGCACAATTTTCCCTTAGTGAAGCCACATTGGCTGTCACCAATCACCTCCTTATTGTCCATGTGCCCCAGCAGAGTTTCCAGGAGGATCCGCTCCATGATCTTGCCAGGCACAGAGCTGAGACTGACTGACCTGTAGTTCCCCCTTTATTTCTATTTCTAAAAATGGGGATTATGTTTCCCCTTTTCCAGTCAGTGAGAACTTTGTCAGACTGCCATGACTTCTCAGATATGATGGATAGTTGCTTAGTTACTTCAACTGCCATTGCCCTCAAGACTTGAGGATGCATCTCATCAGGTCCCATGGACTTGTGCACCTTCAGGTTCCTTAGAGGGACTTGAACCTGATCTTCTCCTACAGTGGGTGGTTCTCATTCTCCCTGTCCCTACCTTTTGTGACTTGAGCTGCGTGGGTGGGGCCATTGTCGGTGAAGATTGAGGCAAAAAAGTTGTTGAGTATCTCAGCTTTCTCCATATCCCAGGTAACCGGGTCTCCCGTTTCCTTCCAGTGAGGGACCACATTTTCCCTAGGCTTCCTTTTATCACCAACGTACCTATAGAAGCTTTTCTTGTTGCCCCTGACGTCCTGGCCAGATTTAATCCTATCAGGGCTTTGGCCTTCCTAACCTGATCCCTGGCTGCTCTGGCAGTTTCTCTGTACTCCTCCCAGGCTCCCTGTCCTTGCTTGCACCCTCTGCAGGCTTCCTTTTTGTGTCTGAGCTTGTCCAGGAACTCCTCATTCATCTGTGCAGGCCTCCTGCTGTCCTTACCTGACTTCCTCTTTGTTGGGATGCATCACTCCTCTGTTTGGGGGAGGTGATCCTTGAATATTACCTAGCTTTCTTGGACCCCTCTTTTCTCTAGGGCTTTATCCCATGCTACTCTGCTGATCAGATGCCTGAAGAGGCCAAAGTCTGCTCTCCTGAAGTCCAGAGCAGTGAGCTTGCTGTGGGCCCTCCTTGCTGCTTTCAGGATCTTGAACTGCACCATTTCATGATTGCTACAGCCAAGGCTGCCTTTGAGCTTCACACTCCCACTAGCCCCTCCTCATTGGTGAGAGTCCAGCATAGCCCCTCTCCTCGTTGGCTCCTCTATCCGTAGGAGAAGGAAGTTCTCATCCACACATTCCAGGTACGTCCTGGATTGCGTATGTGCTGTAGTATTGTCCCTCCAACAGATATCAGGGTGGTTGAAGCCCCCCATGAGGACCAGGCTTGTGAACGTGAGGCTGCCCCCATCTCTTTGTAGACAACCTCATCCGCCCGGTCTTCCTGGTCAGGTGGACTGCAGCAGACCCCCACTATAATGCCTCCTTGTCCCTGCTTTCCCTCTAATCCTGACCCACAAGTTCTCAGTTGGCTCCTCACCCATCCCCAGGCAGAGCTCCATGTGCTCCAGTTGGTCATTAACATAGAGGATGTTAATGAACCACTCTTTTTTTCCCCTCCCTCTCCTTCCCAAGAGCCTGTCTCCTTCCATTCCAACACTCCAGACATAGGACCCATCCCACCAGTGATGCCAGTAAGATCATAGCCCTGCAGGCATGCACAGGTCTCTAGCTCCTCTTGTTTATTCCCTGTGCTACGTGCATTTGCATCAAGGCATTTAAGTTGGGCCGTGTAAGTGCAGTGTTTAAGTTTTAGGGCCAGATATCCCTGCTTAGTTCAAAGAGTCACTGCCAGGATCTTATGGGCCATCAGTTTTGGTGAGCAGCAAACAGGCTAAGACTGTTCTCTATTTTTTTTAGAAACACGTGAAAAACAACTACTGCCGTGATCACAAGGGAATAGTGATCCCTCTCCATAAATTCAATTTGTTCGTAACCTTTTGACACAGACCATAAATAACCTTCATATATTTCACACACACGGACACATGTAATAAATTACATGAACAATGTATATAAATATTTACTTTACAAAAATACAAATTAAATATAAAGTGCATATGAACAACCCATCTATTAGCAAGTAGTTAATTCCGCGTGCCAATCAAAAACTGGATTGCATGCCTACCTGCTCCGTCTGCTGTGCCACTGTACTGGTTGCAGGTACAAAGTGGTAGCAAAGAAAATATTAATCAATTGGCAGCGAGGCTGTTTCAGCGAAGGTTACACCAGAGACAAAGGAAAGGGGAGGCTGAGATCTGGCTCCTGGAAAGGCTTGTATGATTTTCTGGAGCAGGTTATGAAGTCTGGAAAAGGAAAAAAAGAAAAAAGAAGCCATTTTTATTTCTGAAAGTTGTTCTCAATGATTTTATTTAATATGTTCTGTTTGCACACATGATTAGTATGATAATAATAACAAAAATCCTAAAGAAATGTGCTAGAATTCCAAAGTACTAAATTATAAAATGTTTATGGAGAGAATAATTGTTCTTCCTCAGCTTTATACTTAAAAAACAGGTATCTTACAGGAATTAAAACAGGAATACCAGCTTGGCCTTCTATGTTTTTTCTGAATTCTTCTTTGTGCTTTAAAACCTGGAACATATATCCTGTCTGATGAATTGGATGCTTTATTTTTTAAATAATATCACAAAAAGTGTTGACGTTTAGGGTAGAAAAATAACTGGAAGTGGTACACGTAAGAAAGTACTGAAATTTATTACCTGTTCCAATGTTAGCACAATTTCTTGCTGAAGATTCAGGGAAAGAAAAAAGATTAAATTCATAAGCTATTTAATTTTGATTTTTGTGAAAAAAAGAATTAATTGTATCTTCCAAATATAATGATGCTGATTTGTATTTTCAAGTAAAAAAAAGGAATTTTTAGCGGGAATCAGAATACCATTCCCACTGCTGGAAGTGTCTATAGTACTTTTTTTCATCTTTGTGGAGCATGCAGCTTCTTCTATGAGAAACTGTCAGTTTGTCCTCTTGCCATGAGGTAACGCAGGCCCACACAAGGGCTAAATTGAACGGTCACACAAAAAGAAAAGATGAGGGCCATAGAAACTCTCTGCTTTTTGTATACTTTTAGGTGACCGGGATCGTGACCCTAGAAAGTGCAAGAGCAAAATGGGCAGAGAGCAGACAACTGTCTCCTTCCCAGTCACAAGGTAAGAAAACCTGATGGATAAAAGGATGTTGTAAACTCAGACACATCCTTCTGAAACAATGACCAAACCCATCCATCCATTTTAATTAAAAGAGACCAAACTTCCTGGTGACACACGCAGCACCAGTGCTGACACTGTGGCAGGTTTGGTGTTACCCGCAGTAAACCAGCTGCCACCGCTGGGTCGTGGAAACCTGAGGAGGGATCTGATCTGCAGGTAATGTTGCGAGTTGCTGTGGACCAGCTGAAGTTGAGAAGGAAAAAACTTGAGGACTGTTAAAGAGTGGCCTTTTACTAATGCCTATTTAACTGAGAAGTACGCTATTTGGTAGAGATTAACCCTTTTGCAGCACCCACTAGTTAACGCTATGTCATGACAAGTAGAGGAAATGATAGTAGCACAAGGTATTCCCTTACCCGAATAATAAAATATAGAATCATAGAATGAGTTGGGTTGGAAGGGACCTTTAAAGGTCACCTAGTCCAACACCCTTACCATGAGCAGGGACATCTTCAACTAGATCAGGTTGCTCAAAGCCCCATCCAACCTGGCCTTGAACCCTTCCAGGGAGGGGGCAGCCACAGCTTCTCTGGGCAACCCGTGCCAGGGCCTCACCACCCTCATTGTACAAAATTTCTGCATTATACCTAGTCTGAATCTAACCTCCTTTAGTTTAAAACGATTGCCCCTTGTCCTATCATTACAGGCCCTGTTAAAAAGTCTGTCCTGATCTTTCCTGTAGCCCCTTCCAGTCCTGGGAGGCCACTCTAAGGTCTCCCCGTAGCCTTCTCTTCTCCAGCTGAACCCCCCAACTCTCTCAGCCTGTCCTCACAGGGGGGTGCTCCAGCCCCCCGAGCATCTTCGTGGCCTCCTCTGGCCCCGCTCGAGCAGGTCCGTGTCCTTCTGCTGTTGGTGCCCCCAGAGCTGGACCCAGCACTGCAGGGGGGTCTCCCAGAGCGGAGCAGAGGGGGAGAATCCCCCCCTCGCCCTGCTGCCCACACTGCTCTGGGTGCAGCCCAGCACACGGGTGGCTTTCTGGGCTGCCAGCGCACGTTGCTGGCTCACAGGCAGTTTTCCACCCCCCAACCCCCCCAAGTCCTTCTCCTGGGGGCTGCTCTCCAGCCACTCCTCGCCCAGCCTGGGTTTGTGCTGGGGATTGCCCCGACCCACGGGCAGGACCTTGCCCTTGGCCTTGTTGAACTCCATGAGGTTTGCACGTCCCCCCTCTCCAGCCTGTCCAGGTCCCTCTGGATGGCACATCCCTTCCCTCAGCGTGTCCCTGCACCATACAGCTTTGAGTCATCAAAATATAAGGTATATGAGTGCAAATAGTGAAATAGGAAACAAATCTGCAATCGATACACTTAAAACTATTACATGGCTTTACCATATATTTAACTGTGATTACTTAATCTCGTTTGGGTCTACCTTTCCACGGAACTTTCAGTTTACAATCAAATGGGGGCCATTCATGTGGAGTGAGCTGGCCATAACTCCTATGCCTTCATGTTTTCCCTAAAGCAGTTGGAAACAATCTTGCTTCAGCTTTATGTGTTTTAATCTGAGTTTAGGAAAGTATAAAGTTAAGGCGGGACCTCAAGAACTCAAAGAAATTTTGGGATTGAAACTCTGCCAGTTAACATAAATAGATTAGAGCATACACTGACAGGCCAGGAGCAGTTAAGAATAAAATATCAAAGAAGCTATGAGAAATAAAAATAGCCAGAGATCTCTAGAACAGATATCATATTATTAAATTAATTACCAGTGCAAGTGGTACATGTGTAGACAGTACCATGCGCTAAAGAGAGGGGACAGCCAGGTCAGATGTTGAAATTCCCTATTCCTTCATTTCTTCCTTTCTCCACTTCATTAATCCCCATGTCAAAGGAGGGCTGTTTCTGACCATATGTTTCACTGGAGTTTTATCTAGTTAATGGGGATTCTGCAAATTAATCTGGGGTGCTGCAGCATAATTCATTGGATTATGCTTTCACATAAAATTTCCAGACATATCCCTCTATTTTCTTTTTCATATTTTCACTCCATTATCTCAGTTGACTATCTTACAGTGATTGTGATTAAAGATTTAAAATTAAGACCAGTTACCACACCGCAGTGTCTGAAATACTGAGCTCATTTTCTCCGATAAAATAGATACATGAGGATAAATATTTTAATGACAAAGTCAGTAATTTTTTTTCTCCATGATTACTGTTAAAAGCACTCAAATATTTATAGATTTTTATTACATCTCCTCATTGTCAACACTTACCCATACTTAGAATTTAACCTTTTTCTAGTGAATCAGCTCCCCAACTCTTTTAATGTATTTTTGTTTCTAAATTCTATTGCAAGGTCACTTTTCACAGGAAATAAAAATGTGGTCTTAACAGGCTGATGTATGGCATGAGAACGATGGAGCAATTTGAGAGATTCAGTAATAGCAAATTACCAGGACTGAATGATCTCCCTCCAGAATTCTGAAGTTAGAAAATTATTAAGTAAAGTATGTATAGGTGGGAATATACATTGTCTTTTTAAGATAGTAGTAATAATAATATATAACACCCCCATCCCCCTTCTTAGTGACTGAAAGGCACTAATACTTTAAACTTCAGGGTTTTGAGTTTCTTTCAAAAAACGGTGTGAAAATCCAGACTCATTTTGGTGCCAGGAAAGCTGTTGACTTTTTCTAAAGAAGATCATAATGCAAGATTTGGAGAAGAATAACCTGAAAGGACTAAAACAATGTCTCTTCTTCAAAAAGGAGCTGAATTAGGGCAAAAGAAGTAGAAGTGAGCAAGGAATAAAAAACCCTGGGTCTTTTGAAAATTTTATGGTTAGGATACTCTAAAGAGAATGTTTAAGGAAATAAACTGCTGTGCAGGAAGGAATGGACTCCTACCCTGCATTAAACAGAGTATTATTTTATTATTTGTAGTGCATTGATCCTCTCTCCACAGCATGAAGGTGGATTAAAATTGTACTAGCGAAGGGTTAGGATGGAATATCACCTCTGTTGTGTTACTCTGGACGTGTCCATACAGCTGACTGGGAAGGAGAAGGCAAGACCTAGCTATTGTTAGTAAGTCGCTTTGAGGGGCTATATAATTAATTTGGCCAATGGAAGGCTGTTGTGACAACCGAGATGGCTGTTGAGCTCCAACTGCCGCTGCCAGCTCCTTGCAGGCTCCCACACTACACAGCAACCTGTCCCTGACCAAGCTGGGGCTGTGTCCGCTCCTGAAACTGAGCATAACTCTCCTGATTTTTCTGTGGGAGCAGACTACAGAGTCTACAAGGATGTCAGTAATGCCCATGGGGACCCTTGTAAGATCTGCATGTGAGGAGCAATGAGATAGCTTCTGTTCAGGCAATCCCATATTTAAAAGAATAGCAATAACCCAACCAGCAATTAAATAAGGCTTTTTGGTGCTCTAAACCTGTAAATAATACAGGCATCAGTGTCATATTATCATACTAACCACATCTTGTTGGGTACAGGAGCACATCCAGGTTCGTCCGCCTCACTTTGTCACTCCAGTGACACACCTTGGACATAGGTTTTATGTAGCATGTTGGATTACAAAACAAGTGTTAGACCTCAGTCTGAGACTGACTCACCTTGAATTCACCCAAAGTCTGTAAAGGAGAAGATTAGTTGAGTGGAGGTAGGCAAACGACAACGGGCATCTCCTCTGCTCTATGCAGACCCTCAGACCAAAAAAGAAGGGCACACGGATGGACAGGAATAAAGATTAATTCCTCTATCTGGCTTGAAATCAAACTGGAATCCATCACCATTCAGTCAAATACTTCGACTGAAGTTTTTAAAGGGGTTGGATTCGTTCATGGTTATTTTTTACTGTAGCTACTCATATCAACAGATAAATGTGTGACTATTTAAGCCAAATGCTCCTTTCCAGTTTCGAAATTATACAACTGAGAGCAAAGTTTGGTTATCTAAAAGTAATCAAACCTAAGGCTTCATGCTGTACAGTAACCTTTTTGCCTGAAGAGGTCAGAAAGGAAATCTTTTCCCACGCTAATGGGTAACCTCAGTTTTATTTTTCAGCAGTTGACAGGTTCTTGAAGTACTTGCTCGTTAATGTTGGAGACACAACGTGCCACTGCTTAATTTGTTGTGGCAGAGGTGTTACTACTTCATTTAAGAGAAAATGTTTAACACCCCAGAAAAGAGGGAATAGTTGTTCCCTTTGCTTCTCGAGGTATGGCTCAATGGTCCTCCAACTTCCCGTCTACTTCCTCACACTTCCAGTCAATCAAATGTAATTTTTAAGGTATCCTGTAATTCTCTAAGCCTGGGCTTTACCTATTAAACCACAAGCAAGCACAAAAGTGATGCAGGGCACCAGGTAGCGGCAGCTCTCCCGCGCACGTAAGTACAAATCTTGTCGAGTACACCTCTGCCTAATGAGAAAGCGCAGGTGTTCTGACAAGCGAGAGCAACAAATAAAAAAAAAAAAGTCGCTATCCTGTCAAATACTGTGTGCATATCAAGGATCCGGAATACAAAGCAGACTTAACAGCAATCACATTTTGAGTAGAATTCGCTTGAATGTAACACCTTCTCCCTCTAAGGTTTTGAGTGTGGTATCTTAAAGAAGATCACACAAATTACTCATTCTGGGAACAAAGGCTCTTTTTTGAAAGCTGTCAGCTTGCTGACAGTTATGATGAGCATTTACTTCAGGCTTGTAAAACATATTAATCAAACTTGTTCCTATAGCTTCAGTCCAAGGAGGGTTACTGTTTCTTTTAGAGAAATGTTTTACATAAGTGAAGAGCTCTGAATACGTATACACCTTGAATGCAAACCACCGCCTATGCCATTCATTTATTCGTAATGAATAAATACTAGTCTACACCAGGCTTAAGGAAGATTGAAGCAGTGTATGGAAATCTGTTTATTACAAGACTATTTGCCAAAGACCTATGCACCATTCATTGAACCTTGAAAAACATTTGAAAATATGGGTTGCATTTGCAAACTTCAATGTATGACATGGGGAGCTGGCAAGCTGCCTGGTTTCTACTTAAAGGATTGTCATTCTGGGAAAAATAAATTTCTCTAACTAGACAAAAGTCAATGTTTTCATGTTTTACTGCAATCAAACTGATATGGCTGACAATTTAATGTCTCAACACTTAAAATATCTGTGGATAATCAGTTACCTCAATCAATCATAACTACAAGATTTCTCTATTTTCAAAGCCTGTATACATATGACTGAGATATTTAACAGTTTAGAGAAACCTTCCCATCCTTAATCCTTCATGATTTCTCTTGAACTGTGCAGTTCTTTTTTCCCCAAATGCATGATTTTATAATTTCTGAAAAAAAAAAAAATCCAACCCTGCACTGTAATCAGATTTTGAAACCTTTGTGTTAATGTCCTGTTTTATTTAATTTTATGTATATTTTATAGTCTGCTTGCCTGTCAAAAAGATGTGGAAATGTGCTGGCATTCCAGCTGAAGACATCATTATGAGTGAGAAAATGCTCAAGGCTTTTTCAAAGTGGGTGCTGAAACATACGTTTCTCTTCTTTGACTCCAGGGGATGCTAACAGCTGCCCCAGCAGACAGGTATTGCAAGGTCAAAGGCTAGCAGAGCTCTGCACCTTCAGGATTTGACTGCCAGCAAAGCAGATGGGTAGTTTCTCAAAACTAATAATAAAAATAGCAACAATGATGAGAAGAAGGAGCTGACAACAAAAATGAAAAGGAACCTGCAAGAAGTGAATTCTGGGTAGCGCAACACTTGGCAGAGCTGATTTTAATATCTGACAGGTTGAGTTCACTAATCTTTGCTATTCATATTGACGTGAAACTTCATACAGTTTTAGAGATTTGTATCTATTAAGACATGCAGCAGTGTTCCTACAACATGGGAACAAGTTTGCCTGCCGTTCTTCTTCCTCCGTGATAAAAATTGATATGAACTGTTTTAAATGCCTACCAGATAATTACTCTCAACACTCAGTAAGGAAAGCTACATCTTTACAGCCTCCTTTATCTTTAAAAAACAATAAAAAAACCAAGGCCAAAACCCACCAACAAGACAAAACAACATTCTCCCCCCCATTTTTCCCCCTCTCTTTTGTTTCTTTGATTACTTGGAGCCTTGTAATCAAACTAAGCTTAGTTTTGGGACCCTTGGGGCAGTATCTCTTAGTTCCCTGTCAGGCTGCGTTGCAAAACAATCAATCTTGCTCTTGCGCTGGCTTGGTGGAAGTGCCACGACACGAGGAGTGCGATGCTTTGCTCTTGCTGTGAAGCTTCGATGACAAAAGTTTTTATCAGAAGCTGACTGTATTTAGGGTTATGAATATGCAATGACTCTCATTAGTATTGAAGCACAGGAGCACGGGCTGACATCCCCCGCCACTTTTAGCTGCTGCAGAGTCGTCTAATGAATTGTCTTGCTCTTTCACTCGCACAGGCTTTGCTGTTACGCTCCCCGTTCCAAGGGGAGTTGCCCAGTTTGAGAATACTATTGACGGCAGAAATTAATTGCCAAGAACCGCTCTTGATTTTGTTAAACAGTGTTGAGACAGTGTTTAAATTGTCAAAACAGAAAACCATTAAACTCTACAGGAGACAGAATCATCGCGAGTGAGAGGACCCGTGTGTCCACGTGCATAGCCACGCACAAGCATCAGGTGTGGCACAGGCATGCGTGTCGTCTCGTGGTCATACCTATATGCACAAACATATGTGTGTGCATCAGTGACGGGTCTCAGAAACCTGATGTCCTGCTAATTTATCTGTTATTCTTCCAACTAGAACAAATGGGGACAACGGGAAGTTCTCCAAATGAGCAGGACTCCAATACATTGTTATTTGATCAACCCTTTAATACTTTTTCTTTCCCCTTTGGGACCCTGCCAAACATTTTTCAGCTCACACATCTGCAATCTTTATGAATAAGTTACTGATAAGGATGTTTCCAACAAATGATTAAGATATCTGGCTTGATTTGTCATATTTGAGGAGATGTGTAAGCTTTCAGAAACAAGTGGAAATGACCCTTTTTTTCCCAATTGGTTAAATTAAGCATTTTTTTTCCCTATTCATCTGAAATTTCTTCTGACATAAAAGGAGCTTTTGTGGCTCTCTGCAGATTGTGAAGGATAGAGTGAATTGAAACAGATAATATATTCCAAGAAGCGTAAGTAGCATTCTGAAAGGTGTGAGCGTACTGCAAATAATAAAGGATTTGAGGTTCTCCCAAGAAGGTGTCAGCCCCACACAGCTCTTTATCCATTTAATCAGTAATGGAAATGGTCCCAGTGCAAGGAAGGAGGATCTGTTTAATTTTTACTGCGATTTTTGGCACCGTTACTCTAATGTGAGCTTGGCTTACCTCTTGACCCCACCCCAGGAGTGTCTGTTCTCGTCGGCTAGAGAAAAAATAAACATAAAGAACATCTACATGTTGGGAGTATCAAATACAAGAGTGGTTTAAAATAAATGCAGTTCTGACAAAAGTGGCTCAAGTATCATACATCAAACACTTGTTACCTCTCTTGGCCTTAGTGATTGCACGTGACTGAGAAAGAGTGAGTGATAAAATCTGAAGAAAGATGAAACCAATCTGGGCCTTTTTAAAGATCATCAATCATTCTGCGCAGCCATGATATTATTAGTTCCAGTAAGCCTTGTTCTCCCATTTTATGGACATCATAAACCCCCCACCCCTAGACCAATGCTACCATGGGAAATCATTTTTATGGGCAGCATCTTAGTGTGGGCCAATCAGATCTAATCACATAACAAGCTACTGAATTATTCAACGTTCTCCCTAATTTTGCATTCTTCCTGCACTTTGCTGTCACTGCAGGGTTTTAAAAGTATGTGTTTTTACAATATTTATTAAGAAGATAACCATACACAGGAATTTTGCTTTCTCTATGTCTCTCAATAATTGTTTGTTCCCTTAGATTGTTGCAGTATATACATTACTATATAGAGAATATTTTTTCTAGAAGGAATAGCAATCCACTATATGACATTCGGCTTTAAACTCTTTCTGCTTTTAAAATACTGAACGTGAGGACAACAATAGTCAAACAATTGTGTTCAAACATAAAATATTCAGATTTACTGAGAAAACTGTAACCAGCATGTCTCTTAGCTGTTGCTATGAATACAGGGCTCACATTGTATATGAAAATATTTCAGTTTTAATTGCAAATCTGTGCAGAGATGATTTGGGGTCTGTAATTAGCACATAAATTCCAGACTTTGTGACTACTGTGAAAACACACATTATTTATGGAACTATTATCTAAATATAATTCAGTGTTTTTTTGCTTTCAACAACTACTGTAAAAGTCTGATTTAATAAAATGTGAAAAATTTCCCGTCTCTTGCACTTCTGTTTACATTATGAAGCATTCATTCCTCTGCACTGCCATTTCCCACTCGATCTGCAGTGGACTTTGCTTTCAGTGGCTCCATACTTCACTCACACCTCGGGGAGGTTTCTTCACAACCATAAAGTGCCAGGCACTTAATTTGCTTAAAATGAAAGCTTGGATTATGCAAATAGCTCTGAACTGCATGAACGGAGTGAGTTTATGTGACCTCCATCCTTGTGCTTTTCATCCAGGCTAGGAGTGGGAATAGATAGGAGCCCTGCCTGAGCTGGTTTTAAGCTACTGTATGCAGATTTCCAGTTATCTGGACAGGGTTACTGGAAGGACAAAGTGGTCTCTTGTTTCCACCCAGTTATGGTAAACTGCAGGCTCAGCCGCTTCTAGCTCCCATCAATGGAGGATACAACCAGCACAAGATTTGTCTTCTTCCTTACCAGCCATCCCACGCATTTTCAAAGCTGGTTACTCACACAACCTCTTTTACAGCAATAAGTTTTGAGACCCTCTTCCATTCTAGAGTTTAAAAGCATATTCGCAGGTTATAGAGAACTGACCGTTTCCCTTGATGGCTTTGTGTTTGTTTCTAGGTTAAGGGTTGGAGCTGCTGGTGGAGGGGTTGGGCACCGGGTATGCACAAATATCACAATGGCAGGTTAAATAATAAAACAGAGCTTGCAGTGACATCAACATCAAAAATCCATGATATGGACTTAATTTACATCAGAATGCGACACAGCTGAAACTTTCTCCCTTCTTCCTTTTATCCCCATCCTCTCGGGTTGCTCTGTGTATAGTTTTGCTGTCTTTGAAGGAAAATCCTTCCCCGCTCTCCTTCTGCATCCCAACTGCCAGTCACCTTGCTGTCTCCGACTGCTCTGTGCGATGTCAGCCTCAACAGCCACTGCAGTAATAATCGCAATAATCACTAGCAGAGCCACCTCACCACTCCCAGGGCTGTCTCCCCTCGCACCAAAAGCCGTGCCCGCAGGAGCATCCCCCAGCCCACCCCGTGGGACGAGCGCTGTTGGGCTGGACACCGTCTCAGCGACAGAAACGTGAGATTTTTTTTCTTTCAGGAGGCTGCCCAGGCTTTGCCCAGACCTGGGAGCAATACCTCCCCGTAGGTCTGTCTGCCCAGTTGCTGGCGGTGGAGCCAGACAGGATCCCCACACGCAGGCCCCTGGGCGTGAATTTCGATTTGAGCAGCGATATCAATGTCATGGCGCAGACGCTGCGGGAAGGGAGTTACGAAGAGTAATTGAGAGATTCAGCGTGAAGCCACCGAAAGCTGTAATTTAAAGTTCCAGTACTACTATTACCATTAAAATTTAAAGTGACAGAGGCCCAATTATGAATGGTTATTTTCTTAAATAAAATCGCTTTTTTTATCCTCCGCGAAGCACTCATTTCTGCCTAGCCATCACTGTCACCATGACCTGTCTCTGTGGCTTCTGGTGTCAGCGAGAAGCTGAGCTTCCCGCCCCTGACGAGGAACAGATCAGGAGGGCAGTGAGGCTGGGAGCCTTGTGGGGGTGGCAGAGTAGGCTGCTTTGCAAGGAGATCTGCAAGGGGCCCAGCCTGCTCTCCTGGAAAAATTAGGCTCAACTTTACTATCTGAAGGAGACCCCAGCCCTGCCCTCATAAACTGGAAACAGCATCCAGGGACAGAGGAGGCACTGAGTATGTTTTTAGTAAGGAAAAATAGGATGTGTGAGACTGGAGATCTTTTTGACAGACTAGTACGTCAGTAATTATTATCATCGCTTCTTTCACAATTTTAATGCAAAAATTTGCTAGTTGTTTACATGACAAACCTTAGCACGCAGTGCAGCTTATTAGACTGTTTACTCCATTGATACATAAAACTCTCCTGGATATTTATTTGGCTGGTGTTATACCCAGATTCACTCCAGATGAATAGGTTATACTGTCTTTAAAACATCAGTGGGACAGGTGGCAGGAAAGCTACAGGACCCAAGTGCTTGCAGTGGTTTCAGAATATTGGTGTATTTTTCTTAACGCCTGTCATGATAAAGTGCCACGAGGAGCTGAGCTTTCATATGAGAAAGAAGGTACTGCTTTCTGGGAACACAGAAAGTTATAATACAGAACGTCTTTGACAAGAGGCAAAGTTCTGCTGCCTTTCACACAAGGACTTCCAAAAGGGAGAGCGGCATTTGGCCTACAGGTAGCAGAAATGTAGGCTATGAATTTCGTGAAGTAGAGCTGTCCTAAGAATAACAGCCAGACCACCCGATGTACGTGCATACACAATTCAGATCAATCGGTTTCATTTTTGTCACTTTATCACTAATATAAATGCATTTTAATTCCAGATGCAGAACAATGAATGCAGTGTTTTCAGGTGAGATCAGTGACACAAAAATAACCTGGGCGGTCACTGATAAAAACCCAGGTAGAAAGAAAAGCAGAGCACTTTTTACAAACCTGACAGAATCAGTTATTTCTCCTTACAAGTGATATCAACATATTAGGTTGTTTTCCTAACCACCTGTCAAGCAGCTGCGCACAAGCTACTTGTGAAGCTTCTCACCTTCAGCAGTGTTGCTAAACAGAAGAAGATGAGATGTTTTCCATACGTTGGTCATCATCAGCCTGAACTGTTTTCATTTTTAATCCCCACATTTAACCAAAACGGATGTGATCAGAAGAAAATATCTGAGAAAACCCTCAGACCAGGCTAGAGAGCATTCACCAGGAGCGGTGCAATGCAGAAGCAGAAGGATGTTTTCCTTGAAGGCACCTCTGGGGAGGCAGAAAATGATTGCAAGAGCAGAAGACAGGAATACACCCACCAACTCACAGAATAAACTCTGTTTGATAGTCAGGAGTATCCGCGCTACAAAAGAAAGTTACAGAACAGAGCAGGGAGACAATCTGGTGATGTGGTGGATCTTTTCTCTGGCTACTCCCCGTAGCGGAAATTAAGGCCACCAATGGAACAGGTTTTTAATTATAGACTGTAGACTGTTGTCAACAGTTGCTTTCTGCACTACCGAGAAACTTCGTATTGGGTGTTCTTCTGCTACTTTAACTACTTGAAATGGAACACTGTGCAGCATCCAGAGGCCAGCATCCCTCTGTGCTAGGTGCTGTACAACCACAGGACAAAGCGTCTGTTCTCTGTGTCTAGGAGCTTAGAACACAGGAAATCAACTGGAGACACTTCAGTGTCCTGTTAAGGCCATGCTGGTAGTGATGCTGAACCCCAGAGGTAAAAATTCATCCCTTATGTCACTCCAGCAGCATCCGTGTGCTCGTATCATCACGTGTTTGGTTCTGAGTTTGTTCTGGCCAGGGCCGGCCCCGCACTCAAAGTGAAACACCACTGTGTAGCATCACCAAGGCAGCATCATCCTCACAGCTGGCTGAAAAACGGGCCAAGTGACCTCCGTGATTCCACCAGAGCTTTCCTGCAAAGACCGGTAAAGACCGGTTCCCAAAGAAGCCTAATTAGTGCTGGCCTAACGAATGCTGGTGAAATCATTCGAGGAAGGACACATTGCTCTGTGCAGATGGACAAAGCTGTGATCTGCTGCCAGATTGAAAAAAAAAATAAATTTTATGTTATGCACTGTAGACACTCCTTACCTGTTTTAATTTTTAATGGAAATATTCCTTTTTAAGCACCAGGAGCAATATGAGTTTAATGTGAGCTCAGAGGACCATGCAACACAAGCATAATTGACTCGCTGCCATCACTTGCCAGACATTTTTTCCTTTCACTTTCCTAAGTCTTAATGTTTCCTAAGTTCTTAATGGAAACAGAACATGCTAGAGAGCCAGGATTTGACACAGAGCTTACAACCTAGTAGTCAATATTGAAATTGGATTTGAATTACTGTGTAAGTAATTGCCAATAAGAAAAACTGGAGTAAAAGGGCCGTGGAAAGACATATAGCACCTGCAGGTCATAAGCAAGGAAAACCAGAAATAATAATGTTTACAGAGGTCAAAGGTTTAAATTTTTAATTATTATTGTATCAGGGAATGGAGGCGACCTTTTACGTGTGTGGCTTCACTCTGTAAAGTTTGAGTTTGTCTTACATGGAAGTTTGGTATCTTTCCACTAACCAGTGTCACAACTGAAAAGCCAAATAGATGAACAATATTTACACTGAACCTTTGAACTGTTGGCCTGATACTATCACTCTTTTTAATCACAAAGTAGCTCAGTGTTTAACTAACCTTACTTTCATCTTCTCTGTCTCTGCTTGTGCTACATTACCCCATCTGCAATAAACAATGAACAAAGCTGTAACATCCTGAGTAGTGACTATAACCTGTCCTCCCCTTAATGACAGGTTTATGCAGTTCGTCAAAACCCATCATCTGAACAGATAAGATTGAATTCAGTGACTGCTGAATTGGACATACTCTGAGCTGAAATAAAAGCAGCAAGGTGTCTGTGCTTATTAGGGGCTTCCTAATAGGAGAAGTCCTGGTGTCTTACTGAAAGGCAGCTTTACTGTCATCTACTGTGTTTTCTGGAAGCTGAAACTGTAAAAATGAGTGAGAAACAATATTTGCTCTGTTCACCAGGCAAAATCTCATAATACTACTTCAAGTGGGAAAAGAACATCACTACTTAAAAAACCTGGAGACACTCCCAGTTTTAGGGGGCAGATTAAGGGAGATGAAGTAATCACATCCTCACCCAGGACTACTGACAATGCTATATATTGCACACAAAACTCCCGACCAGACTGATGGTTCTGCTAAAAAGTTCAGTAGTGTCAGCTGGGACGTAAGCTGGTTTCCAACTAGGTTTCAGAGTAGACAATGTGCCGTGCAGAACCTCAGGTCTTCCAGTCTCCAAGAGCTTTTTGTTCCTCTTTTGTACCAAAGTTCTTAGTGAAAAGCAAGCCAGAATAAAATTAGTATTTTTTACGTGTTTTTGCAGAGAAGGATGGCTTCACAGCAGTTTCTTGATCCTGCAAACAGGTCTGACTAAGTGCAGGCGAACAGTATAACTCAGTGACTTTTGGGTATTACTGCCTACCCATAGCAGCATGAAACAGAGGAGGAGGAGATCTATTTAGTTGCAGTCTGGACCTGTGGTTCTATTTCCAGCTTTAGCAACAACTTTTGTTATTCTTCATGATGGCATTTATTTTTTCTGCATTTCAGTGTATTCACCTGAAAACAAGTATAATAATACTTTTCCGTTGCATGGTGAGACTAGGAGTCTTGATTTATGCAAGCAAAGTATTTTGAGATCCTCGTAGGAAAGGAGGTATAGAAAAGGAAAGCTGTAATTGGAGATTAGCTGGCAAGTAACACCAGTTTACGGTACCATCACCTTAGGGTGATGCCACCACCTCACAGTATACCCTTTTCCCCTTTTCATTAACAGACCTTAGCTCAAGCCTTATAAAGATATTATTTGCACAGACGCAGAGGTGAACACGGCCCTCAGAACTGTCTCTGAGACAAAGGAAAATGATTTCTTGTGGAGAAAGCTCATTAACAGTCTAAGCAACGATGGAATCAGCACTTGGGGTAACTCCAAAACCACCTACTCAAACTGGCGAGGAAGAGAGTTAGAGACAGATCCTGGTGGCAGGATTAATATTTCCCCTGGCTTGGCTCTTGTGATTTATGTTCACGGCTATTGAAAGCAAAAGAAAGAAAGGTTTCAAAGCTGTATTTGTATTCCCCAGCAGAGCTGTTTGTGATTTCCATTTTGTAGGAGATTTTCGTTTCTCTTTTATCCATTACCAGGCAGACAAAACCGAAAGACTTCTACTAATTCTTATTCCCCTCCGTTGACATCACCACCAGATATAAATTTGGGAAAGCTGCTCGCAGCATTCGGTTCAATTAATATGCTGGTGTTGTCCCTGGACTGGAGAATGTGTGTAACTACGTATGTTTGCTGCTCACTGTCCCTTCAGCAAAGGAACTGGGGAGAAGAAGGGAAGGAAAGGAAATTTTTAACCTATTCATCTGCTCTCCTCTGTCTATGCAGTGTCTTTTCTGCCAGATAAATAGAAAACTAGGATATGTGCCAGTTAACACCTTCGTGAACAATAAAATGCCTGCGTGTGTGAGATAAGCAAGTGGACACTACTCCGAGGTTTTGAGTTTATGTTTTGTTTATGCTTCTTCTCGGTCCTATTCCTCTCTTTGTTCTTTAATTTGTATAAGCACATAACACACGGAGGGCATTCACGCAGCCAGCCTCCCAGTGTGCAGAGGGTGTGGAAGAGAATGAAGGAGCCATCATTAAAACACCTTTCTCTTAACCACGCCTGCATTAGGAGTGCTTTATTAGGCACACTGACGACAACATCGTCAGGAGCAAAAGGAGCTCACAAGAATCGACTTCAGTTTGGCCCTAATTCCTGAGACTTAATCATTTATTTAAGACTGTCTTTGCTCAGGAAAGTCCTCACTTAAACCTGTTTGAGAAAGGATGCAAGACACCCTTTTAAATATAAGCATATGTTGTTCCCGATAAACAGACTTTGCATTTTGTAAATTTAATTTACATCAACAGTGAAAAAGAAGTGCACGTTGCTGTGTGACTTTCATTTTAGCCCTGATATCACACCCTCCACTTCCCCAGGTATAAAAGGTAGTTTAGACTGCTTTTGTAAACATATGGTTGGGCATTATCTGCACTTTATTTTTTATTTATTTTTTTATTTATTTTCCTTAATGATGAGGCTGCTCTAATGAGCCTGAATTACCTGAGCCACAGTTCCTGGCTGCTGGGACTGCTGGGGCACTGGTCCCCATGCTGGCTCTACCCATGAATGACTCACTGGGGGTAGCAAGAAGCATCCCAGAGTCTCCAAACAGAGGCCAGGGAATGGGACTATCCTCGCACAACACAATTAAGGGGTCTGGGGTAGCCTGACCTGATCTCAGCATAGACCTAGCCATAACGTCTCGTAGGATCAGACCCTTGATTTAAAGCAATAGTGGGAATCTTGAGGTAGGTTAGACTGTCAGATGCAGTGAAACAATGAGAGATCTGTCCATGGATGTCCAGCTGAAGGTATGGATATTCCTCAGTAACACTGAGGACTGTAATCATACACAGCAAGATGGACACATAATGGGGGAAAGAAAAGAAAAACTCTCCTTCATCCCTCACTCTCTCAACCCACCACCCTGCATAACCTCTTGTAGCTTGAAGCAAGACAAGAAAGTTAGCATTTTGCACCCTCCAACAGCTTTGACATGACAGGTATGGTATTTTCTTACCCACAGAATTGCCAAGGAAATCCGCCCTAGCAAAAGTGCAAAAGTTTTCAGTGTAAGGAGGTGGGGTGCAAAAACTGGCTTGTAGGCAAAGGTTGAAATGACTCAATCTGAAACAAAATGTAAAGCAATTACTGCTAGGAAAAAAAAGATCATGCTGACATTTAAAGGCTGCAGTGATAGTATCTGTCCCTTCCCAGGCTGACATAAGCAGCCTTGATTTGATCCCCAAGTGTTTTTGGGTTTGGTTTTTTTTTTTTTTTTGATATTTAGGATATCCTTTATTTGGAGGTGGTGGGCAGCGGGATGGATTGCCTTAACTTCAGTTGTTGATGCGGAGAAATAATTACCACCCCAGAAAGGTAATTACATATGCCATTGTTTATACACATAATAGGCCTGGAAAAGCATGTTCTGCAGATAGAAGAAAAAGAAAATCCTGCTTTCACATCAGGGCGGAACACTATGTAAAGTGACAGATTGCCACAAATAGCATTCAAACCCTTGCACATTAGTGGTTGATTTTTCTTCTGGGGAAGAGGGGGAAGGGATGAAGGCTATGGAATAGGGTCGAGATGAAAAAAGAAGACAGTTTTGTTCAACAACCATAGTAACATATCCAGTGGTTTTTACTCCCCTGATTGCTGCTAAATGAACCTGATCTTTAAGAACTTGTTTTTAAAGTCACTGCCTCAAAGGGACATTTTCTGTTGTTGCCATCTTGTCCAAATACCACTTCTTCTAAAGTGGCCTTAATTTGAATTGCTTTGAAAGCAGACCAGATAATCTGGTAGAATATGGTATAGCATGATGCATCTTCTCTTTGTGCCTTTAGTATCACGTAGAAAGTGAATTTAGGTCACAAAAGGGCAGCTAAAGTCTCTTTTCCCCCTCCCATCGTAATATATCTAACAACAAAAGAATAAAACAAACAGTGTGCTGTGATGTTAAACCCATTTTGTTGTTTTTTTTTTTTTTTAATGCAAAATATGTATTTCTTCAAAATATTGAAAGTATCAGGGCTGAACAAAGGAAAAAAATACATATGTATTTCGAAATTGAACCGAGCATTGTTAGATGCCGAAGCAATTCATAGCAAGGCTATTCTCTGCTGCAGTGTCCAGCAAATTGCATGACCTGCTTGTTAGGCTTGACAACAGTGTTTTACCTAACAAAGGCCTCAACAGCTCAGAGCAGCAGAGGAATGTCAAAATGAGCACATTTCACACACAGATGTGTGACCATAATAGTCTATAAGAAGATGCATGGGGTGGAGGGAAGGGGCTGGGGGCTGGGAAGGCTAACAGTTAGCAGTAGGGACATGGCCCTACTGACCACATTTAATCAACCCTTCTGTAAACAATTCAACATTTTCATTGTTCTCTAAAAACTAATAAAGAGAAACAAGCACTTTTCATTCATCTTGAAGTAATTTTCTGTCAGGTTTGAGCCCCTTGTGGCCTACAGCTTGTGCATTGCTAGCTGTGTGATACAACAACTATTTCAATTTATTTTACAAACTCTGGCCATTCACATGTCAGTTAGTGTTCACCAAGCCGGCATCTGAAATTGTGCAGTTAACGAGTTTTACAACATTTCTATCAAGAGAAACTGTTTAGCATAACTGACTCTTAAGGAGTTATTATACCTCTAAAAATCCATTTTAAGGGGCATTATTTAAATAAAATAGAAAAACGGTTCACTGCCTTTTAAAGGGGCTACAAAAAAAGTCCATCAGATCCAGTGCAGTAATCCTCAGCTTAAAGCACTCTTGAGAGCACTTCTGGGAATTATCAGCATAATGAAATGTTTTGTGAAATGTCCAGATAGATTCCTCTACTCAACAATTTTACTGCACCATATTTATTTTCCTCCTAGTTTTTAAAGAAGTGAATTACTTTTTTGAGGGGATGACTCTACATTGTGCAGATTAACTGAACACATTACTGCCAAGGCTGTAGTATAAGTGAGGGGTTCAGTCTGTGTGCAGTCTATATACATTTGCAGGGGGGAAAAAAAAAGTCAAGCCCTTTATGCTATACTCAGCTCTAAAAGGGTTAAGTCACAATGAGGCTTATGCAGATTTGCATTTCTCTTGTACTGCATTTTTCCCATACTCTTAAACAACTTTGTTATATGATGGCACCTGTAAAATGCTTTATTGAAAACAATTCTTAAGTTAATTAAACAAACAAAAAAGCTTATAAAACTGAAATTTGGTTTAAAGTGCTCTGAAAAGGAGAAGTTTCTGAATTTCAGCTTAAAGAGTATATATCTATTAACTGCAGTGACCAATGATCCAAAACTGCTAATACCAAGAGTCCATAATGGTAGAAAAACTGCAGCATATGAGTGAGTCAATCTCAGTATATTAAACCACCTAATGGAGTAAAACCCACGTCTGCCATGTAAATTAGTGAGCGTTTCTGCTTAGAATGAGCACTGGTAAGAGAAAAATTACATTACAGTACAATTCCAGATACAGTAGGTACAATATCCAGATGTAGGTATACAACGTGCACAGATATAGGGGCAACATGTATACAATGGCTTATCTGGCATTATTTGTTCAATATCACTAGTTCCACTAAAAGCCTTGGGACTAAATGCCAATTAAATGCCCCAGGTCTTGAGAGTTTTTTGCACCAATTCTAAGCAGGAGGGCCTGGCATTGTCGCTGCTGCAGATTGGTGGGTAGGTGTTCAGTAACTTTGATCCACAAGACACCTGGACCATAATTCATGGTCTTGGCACTTTTTCAGAGCAGAGCAATAACCTTTCCCGAAGGTATAACCCTTCCACAATCACTGTAGGCAGTCCTACAGCAGCAGTGCCAGAGGAGACATCTCCCAGGGCCTACCAAGACAGAAATGCGTACAGGATAGTTTCCAGACTGGCAAATCTATGATTGATCAGCAATATTAAGTGTAATAGTGGACACTTTCCTAACAACTGGGTTACAACTCAGTTCTTCAAGATGCTAAGCATTTTGGCGCTGACTCTGTACATATTATATTTTAAACACACAGTCACTGGCAGAGCTGGTTACCCCCTGGTTAAAGCAGTGGGCTTGTTCATGGCTGAAAGCTTTGCTGGAGTGGTGTCATGCTCCTCAGCACTCTGCTTCAAACCTTGGCATAACAAAACTCATAAAACAGAAGAAAAGGAGAGGGTTTTAAAAATACAACACTGAAATTTATATTAGAATCAGTGGAAAACTTAACTACACTTAAATAATGTACGGGTGGTTGGACTACTGAAAGGTAGGGAAGGATGAACGCTATCAGATTTCTAGACACTAAAGGTTTTGGACAGTTAAATTTAAAAGAACCCGCTGTATAGGGAAAAAAGTGTCCAACTCCAGAGTGCAAACAAAAGAGGGACAAGACCAGAAGCAAAAGCTCATTTTGTACAAGACTGCTAATACAGGTGAAACAGTTGGAGAAACAAAGGAGTGAGCTGAACTTAATGACATGTTCCAATCTTATGCGTTCAGGCCCAGTTGTTCCTAGCTTAATGCATGGTTGGCTAGTAGATGCTGTAGCAAGGAACTGGAAGGGTGTCCTGGAAGGAGGTAGAAACTGGTCATTAAGATATCCTACATGTTTCTCCTGTGTTTATAGTGTACGTCCCCTCTTTAGAAACCCCACTTCTTTCTGCTTCTTGGCCTGAAGAGGGTTTTGATAGGAAACTCAGAGCTGTATCTACAACCAAAGGCAGTAGCAGGAGCTCTGAAATGAAAATGAATGGTTAATCACAAAATCGAAGACTTCAGAGTGGCCTGCTTTCTGTGCTGGGGAGGTGCAAAAGATGCAAACACCTAAAAGGAAGGCAAAGATAGGAAGCAGCTTGGCTGCAGTGGAGTATTTCAGCACAGCTAATTACAGTCATGTATTTTCCATGAGTTTAAGTACTATGGCAGCAGGATTTCTTTGTCCCCTCATTATTTATACATAAGTATTTGGCCAAAATGGAGGTAAATATTTTTCAAGCATGCACAGAGGTGTCGTTGATTTTCTGTTCCACAGTGGAAGGTCTTTCCTTTTTGGGCAAACATCTAGGTAAAGCAGGAACAGAAAAAAAGAGGGTGAGTTTAGGTATGACAGATTTATTTGTAACAAATGAAAACTCAGTAACTGCTTTTTTATGTGACCAAAGCCTTGATGCTTGCTCCGCTGCTTTTATTTTTTCACACAGGTTCAACTTTCTGCACAGGAGTTGTTTCATTTCGTTTTTCTCTTTTCTTACAGGTTCCCCCCCCCCTGCAAGTAACATGCATACCTAATTTACAGGAGACTGCAGTAGGGCTTGGAGGTACCCAAGCTTGCAAGGGTCTCAGCTGGGGTTCAGACAAACTCAACTATGTCCTCCTGCAGCCTCGTGCGGGACAAAGACCCTGCCAAGGAGCCGTGGGTGGGAAGAACCTTGGCTGAGTGTCTTTCTCCTTAGCTCAGTGTTGCTGGGAATAGGCTGTTGCCGGTTCATTAATTATTCCACTAAAAACTAGCTTGGCTATCCTTCATCCCACACTGAAGTCTACAGTTTGAACATCTCAAAGCTCTAAAATATGAGAGAACGTTTTTATTTTAACCCTGTACCTACATGCACAGACAGTCTTTTGGTTCATATTCATCTACACTGCTGGGCTGTTTTCCATCTTTATTGCCTGAAAAACGTTTCCCTTATATGTAGGCAGGGAGCACGGTCAGTGGAAAGATGCATAAGTGCACTCTACCTCTCTGGGGGATTTGTTGTCCTTGTTAAACCTTTTCCTGTCTAGAGAAAGCTTGTGAATGTTTTACAACACCAGGACTGAACTAAAAGTATAATGTTAATGGCATTTGAAACAATTAAGACACCATAATTTAGGTTTAGGTAGACAAGTCTGTCTTCAAATTATCGTTTAAAAACATTCAAAATCATACAGAAATAAAAAAAAACGAACAGCCACAACATCAAAGGTGACACTGAGTGGTGAAGAAGACATTTCTATTCACAACCTCTGTCCCTAGGTTGGTGACAATCTAAATGCCAAATTCCCTCGCCTTCAGCAGAGCTATGTATCAGGATAATGAGATACAAGTCCATGACAGTTTGGTACTACTGGTGTTAATATCAAAAAGCTTTATTCTGAGATACTTGTGACCTTTGATAGTCAGGAAGAAGCAAAACATGAAGGGAAAAAAAAGAAAAAATAGTTTAAAAGAAAAAATTCAAAACTTTTAGCTCATCTTTTATATATTGTCAGGTGATTTAGGCTGACTTTCATGGCCTTTCGGTATGCGATAACACAGCTACGTGGCACAAGTCCGAAACCCCAGTCACAGACTTATAAAACAAAGTTTCTTTTGCCTGTAAAGTTGAGGCTGGTTGGTATAACCACCTTTGTGAGAGCTGGACATGCAGCCTACCTCTATCCCTGCCACAGCTACCCGTAAAAAATAAGGGCGTAACAGTAAGAATATCCCTTTTGTTCATTTTTTTCTACCCTGGCTTCCAAGAAACAGAGCTTTCTTGGTCATGGAAAGGCCATGTACATGTCCTAATAAGCTTTAAACTCATCAGCTAATTACAACTGAGTTGCTAAGGGTATGGAAAAGACTGTGAACCCAGAAGCAGAGTGAGAAACTGTTTGCGCTTGTCAGGTTCCATGGCCAGGTACATCCAAATGATGCATGTGGCGGGTTCTTTCCCATCCCATAATATGTCCATTGACTTATTAATAACCAAATCAGATGCCAGAAGTTTCCCATTTATCTGTGGACCACTTCTGTCTGGATCACTGGTTTCACCCCTGGTCCCTTCACCGTCTCTTCCTCCTTCAGCCAAGTCAAGCACCACTCACAACAAATGGGTTAGTTTCAGCCTCACGCTATCAGTTTCCATAAAAATGCAAGGTCAGGCTTGAATTCACTCAAAAACCCTTCACTTGTTACTTCATAAGCATGGAGGTCTGCTTAAAGAATGGTAAAAAGAATGGTATAAAAGTATAAATGAATAAAAAAATCCATACTTCTATAACCAACGGTACCAACCACAGATAGAAGAAATAATGTGTAAATGATTACCACTAACTAAAAAAAAGTCCATGAACACAACCTACCACAACAAGCGGTAGAAACCACTCTATAAAAGTGACAATAAAAAGCACAGTGCATCCTACCTTACAGAAGGAAGACGTGAGTGAGCAGAAGAAAGAAGAGGAAGCACTGGCATCTACCTTGTGATCCCGAAAGGTGACTGCGTATACTGGAATGTGGGAAAAGACCAGCACCTCAGTTGACACAAAATGTGTAGATACACCTGTTGCAAGAAATGTTAGGGAAATTTTTCTGAGAGGCAATGATGCCTAGAACTAATGCTCTTCTGCCATCGCCTGCTTGTGGGTCATTTGACTGTAGGATGAGTGTCCATGGGGCAGGTCCAGACCCACAAGTACAGTCAAAAATTGAGTCAGGCAGAAGAGCAAAACAGAGGCTTACAGCTCTCGTCATTTAATAGATTTCTGTCATCAAGTGGTCTGGGGCCTGTCCTGGTGTATGAGAAGCTTTTGACGGCAAGTTGACAAGGAGACTGAGCCACTCATCCCTGGGGTCGACCAAAGCCTCGTCCTTCCTTTGTCATCTTGGCTGGCATCAGGACTGCTGAGATACATTTCCTCAGGGAGGAGAACACCCTGTTTGCTTGGGCACTGCCATTTTCTTCAACTAAACCACTGTTTCTTCTTTCACCGAGTGCGGGATTCACATGCTTTCATCTATCTGTAGGGAATTTTCTTCATATGAATAACAATGGCATCATTGATACGGTGATTTTCTTGGGAAGGTCTTGCAGTAGGTTTGCAAGTCAGACAGAAGCTCTAGTTAGCAATCACTTGAGCAACAAATAATATCTTTAATGTCCTGGAATGCCAGTGCTTGATGTTTCAAGAGTAGCTTTTATTTATCATTCTGTATGTCACCTACCTACCTCAGATGATAGTGTTGGTTGTTCTTTCTGGATGAAAGACAAAAATAGAAGTCTCACTGTATTTTAGAGGCACTTCAAACAGATATTTTTGCATTGTGAAATCTGCACTACCTTTAAAGTAAAAACCTTCCCAAAGAGAAGAGAGAGTGGACACTTAATTAACATTTGGCAAGATCTTGTAGTCAAAGACTATAATCATAGTTGCATTGTGCCACAGCTCTTGTGACAAGCTCCATTGTGTAGGACCTAACCTAAAGCTTACAAGGTGGGTGTCCCCGTGCTCCTGCAGACAGTACGGTATGGAGCAGTGTAAAAGAAAAGTGCAAAGGGGATCTGACATTCACTGCCTGTGCTCAGTTACCAAAGTATATTATAATATTATATTATAGTATTTGGACGAACTGAGGCAGGTGTCTCAAGTGGCCTGACCATGCTGAGGCCAGCAGATATTGACTTTAGTGGATTTAGACCAGATTCCTTCTTCTCTGTCAGTGGAATTGTGACACTGGATAATTTACTAATCTCCTACTGATCTAGGATCTTTAGTGCACCAAGGAAGAGGAAAGAAAAGGAGAGTGGAACAATTTTGCCTAAAATCCTTCTAAGAGTATTTCCTACACTCTTAACAAGATCTTGCAGTATTTCATGAGCTTTTGCACTAGTTTGGCCAAGGGTGAAACACGCATTTGCAAGGTTCACCTGTAGCCTATGAACGTGGGAACTGAGTCTGTGTGTTAGAGCCTGAGCAACAGGTCGAATTCAGATTTCAGAATTTTACAGATGTGAGCTAACCAACACAAAAAGAAGTCAGGAAAAACCCAACAACCAGAAGTAATCAGTGAATGATTTGTTCTGTTAAAATAAGCCTAACTAAGAAAAGTGCAATCTGTAGTAATTTTTGTTGTTTCCGTTTTAAAGGACATAGGAAAAAATTGTCCATTCAAATATTAGTATGTAGATCTTTGACACAGGGCTCTCTAAAGCGATTTGCCCAATTCCCTTGAGTGTATTTTCCAACTGTACATCAAACTACTCACAGTCACAAGCTATGCTACAAATTTATCACATCACGTGGTTCTGCAAGTAAAGTGCCTATTAATGTAACTTGTTCTAAATAAGCTCTCAGAGAGATAGGAGTAACTTAAGCATTCTGATGCTTTCCTCAAATATCACAGTGCTGTCCATATATAAAATGTGCATCCATTTACCCAATTTATTTTACATTTATTTCATGAAAATGATGCACATGCTTCATGTGGACTTTTAAACAAATTTATTCTGGTCTTATACTAATATATGAACTTGGTTAATTACTAGGTTTTGTTAGATTTTTATCTAAATAAACATGCTCTTAATAAGCTTATTAAACTGATTAATTTTGAAATAACAATTGCACCATTGCACCTTTTATTTAATGTAAGGCAAGGTCTCAGTTAGGATACATCTAGAAAGTCAAGTGGTAGCAACCAAATGCATATCTGTTACCAAATGTTCCCTTTACTTTTTTTAATGGCAACCGACTGTCTAACTGTCTCTCTGTTAGATGTTGCTATATTGTTTACCACAGAATAGTTCCATTCAGGGTGTAAAAGGTAGATGCATGGCTTTCTTAAATTCCTGTGCAATAATTCCTATGTAAACTCTGAAAATGTAACTGATAATATGTCAATGATTACTATACAAAGAAGTTAAATATTACAGCTAATTTTCTCACTGAAATCCAATCCAGGGATTAGCAACAATGGGGAATCTGTTTTATTTGCATTTAATTTGTACCTTCACACTATTATCTCCCATGTTTTAGTTTCAGGAAATGTGGTCTCAGGCTATTATAACCACATTTCATGCTGCAGTTGCACTGTTATTTGAGCTCTATGCTTGGAAATGACTTACTGAAAAAATAAAGCCAGCATACTTTATTTTAATTATACTAGAGCTGTGTCTAAATACAAAAAAATACTACAGTATATATTTAATATGGAGCACAGATTAACAGTTTTATGAGACATAAAATCTATCTATATCATTTTCTATTTACAAATCAGTTATATATCTTTCAACAAAACAAATGCCTATAGTGTAAAAATGAATAAGGAGAGCGTCAAACTAGCAATCACATAAGCAGTAAATAACGTCTTAATTGGCCTGGAATGCTGGAGTTTGATTTTTTGGGGACTAGGTTTTATTTATTGATCTATATGGCATATTTATCTTTCCAGTGATTTGTACAAGTCTATTCCCTTTCCTCAATATCGGATCCATGTATGGTTTTATATTGCAAATCCCATCTGGGGAAATAGCCAAGTAAGAGAAGCACTGTTGCTTCTGGAAAAGCCATTCATTTAAAAGCTTTCACCGAGGCAAGGATAACTTCGCAGTTTTTACACTTTGTCTTCTGATAAAAAAGAAGGGGACAGAGGGAGAGGGAAGAAATGCTGCTATTATGCAGTTGCCACCCAACGCATACTTCAACAGTCCTTTACTCTTCACTGGTTTGGCAGCAGCGAGAAAACAAGAAAGGATCCCGTGTGCACTGGGAAAAGTCTGTTAAATGCTCCTGCCTATGTTCCATTTACCAGTGAGCCTAGCAGACAGCAATGGATAAGGTGGGCTTTGTGCATCGCCTCCAAGCTCCGGATCCGGTTCTTCTCAGGAGCATTTGTGCAGATTTGTGCTTAATACTCCCGTCGCATTTCAAGCCAAGCGGCACATTTCACCCCGCGCATCGCGCTCTGCTGTGCAGCTGAGAACTGGCAAACTCAATCATCCTCAGCCGAGGCGGCTGGCAGGGGATTCTCCTCTTTGCTAAAACATAGGTGTCTGCTGCTGAAGTCAGCACTGGAGGAAGAAGGAAATCTATCAATGACTCTCTTGTTCCTTATAAAAATGTTGCTGGAAATGTCACCCTGGAGACATTGCTTGGTTGTTTTGCTTAGGATTGTTAAAGACTGGCCCTTAAAAGCACTTCTGCTGTTGACAGTGGAGGAAAAAGTTTACAAACAAACAGCAGTGTTGCACTTGCCTGACTTCTGCTTTTGTGAAAGTGATGTTATAAACATGGAAAAAATCGTGCTCTGATAGCTGTCACTGCTCTGGTATAACCTTAGCTGTCTGGAAACGAGCTAATGAAATTTTTTGGTGTGTCTTTTAGAGAATACATTTGCATTTGACATAATTAGTGGTAGGCAGATCCAGCTACATCCAGGGGGAATCTCAAGACAACTGCTTTGCCGACTATTAGTGCCTAATTTCTGGATGTCAAACCCTGCACATCTTAATTTCTAGAGAATAAGCTCAATTGAACTTGCTCCCCAGTTATGCAAAAACTGCTCAGATAAAACCAAGTGGACACCAATGTAATGAATGTGGTTATTAAATTGTTTCAATTGAAAGAACCCTATTCTTACACCATCATAATGGGAACAATTTATCCCCACTGATCGGCCTGTCTCTTTTTTCTGAGCTCTCTTTGATCTTGAAGCATATTGCAGTGGTGTGTCCTATTGAAAAGCAAAACTGGGGCAATTTTAATGCTTTTGTACCTTACCAGTGCTCTATTTTTTCGCTGTTTAAAAATAGCTGTTAATTATAAGTGCAGTTTAAATGTCTCAAGTGACCCAGAAATGCAGGTTGGAATGAGACAGATTGTGTGTCTCATATAAAACAGATGTACTTTCACAGAGCAGTCTGAATTCAGCCCTCAATATGTATCTTTCTCTAAGGTTATTTCAGTCAGGTATTGAGCTTGTCTAGCACTAAGCTATAAAATCCCACACATTTTGAACAATGAAGAGAAAACTGGATCTATATTTACCTCAAGAATAAAAAGCCTCTTTTTCTGTGTGGGTGTATTTTGCTGGTAGTGGTTGATGGGATGAGGGCATTTCCCTTCGACTTTGGAGACCCAGGAGACCAGATGCCTCATTTAATCTCCACCTCTTCTACCTCCTGACGTAATAAGCCAATGCTTTTAAAGAACATTTAGTGGTAATAAACTTTCAGGAGCTCCTCTTATTTCAACTGGATTAAGCACTGCACGAGCGCCAGCCACACCTTGCAAATATAAAACTTCAAGATTTTTCCTGTGTTTTGAGTGGCTTGAAGAAGCCTTTTTTTTTTCCTCTTCTGCCCACAATGCCTTTTAATTCCTGTCTGTGATGAGGTTCATCAAGAGAAGTTTGAAAAATAGCATGCAAATTAAATTAAGGCATGTTAATGATTTACTGGAGGGCCTGAACAAATCGGTTATTTATATGTCTATTTATTTGTATGTTGTTAGACGGCAATTTACAGACATTTCAATTCAGCAGCAAGACTCTGTTTCAACTTTCCGATTAGAATAGGCTGTCGAGTGCAATGAGTTTGATGAGCTCTCCCCTGTCCCCGAAGATCAGCGGTACACATTTCAAAGCCACCACCACTTCATGAAATTGAATGGTTTAATGGCGAAGGAAGCCAAGGGTCAGCCGAGCTTGAATTGTACATTCAGATCTGACTCATTATGAGAGACTGACACCCGGTTAAGGGGTGGACGCCGCAAGAAGGACCAGTCTGCGAATGTGGGAGAACCCACCTGCTCTGCAGCTGAGCAGGAAACCTGAGCCAAAAAAGCTTTTAAAAGTTTCTCATCTCTGCTTGGTTATTAAGCATCACATGCCTTTTGCTCTTCATGCCACCTAAGAATAAGGAAAAAAAAAAAAAAAAAAAAATCCCCCGGCATATTTGATTTGGTGGTTCAGAAAAACTTCTTAAAAAAACAGAATTTTGAGGTTCATACTCAGACACATCCCCACATAGTCAGATATTCACATGATGAATAGAGAAATATGCTCTTTTGATAGTGGGAGTAAGAGCACTACTTTGTTTTCCACAATCCTGGAAATAATTTTCAATTCAATGCTTAGAAAACTTCTCCTGAATCTCAGAGGATGTTAAAAGAATAAATTGGCTATGATATATTGCAATACTGTGAGTCCAACTTCAAGAGAAGCCACAGACCTCACTGGTTTTGAACATCAGTCCCCAAAAGACCACAGTGATTATATGTGCCTTTGGGAACTTTCTAATTGTGGAAACAAAAGTGCTTCCTTTAACTATTCCCACATTAACACTTAATGCTATCACAATGGAAAACACAGATTTGATAGTAGCTGAAATAATAACACATCTATATTTGAAACAAGAAAATAGTATTTGGAAAAAAAATGTTCATCAGCTATTGCTATCTTTCCATCTCTTTGGGACTATATTCTGGTGCATAAAGGATTTCTCAAGACAGTGATGTCAAGAGAAAATTTTCTACTAAAACTCCACAGGCTTTGTTTTAGCCTGTAAATTTTCGCATTGTTATTCTGTGAAGCACCAGGCCTGAACCTCAGCTTAAACATGTGCATGAGTTAACCACTTCTTTGACAAAACACTGCAAACTCAAACTCGAACATATAGTTAGAACTGAGTGCTGTGCTGATGTGGGGTGGACACATAGCACTGAGACCCTTAATTTGAGTTTAGGTGAAAGTACTTTAACTGCACTCAGTGCCTCCTAAACTGAGTTAAGCAGGGACAACTGTACTGCTAGAGGAATTGTGCTCAACGTGAGAAAGCTTCATCACAGAGGTGGTTTGGGTCCGTATTACTTTGTGTTTTAATTTTAAATTTCCCTTCTCTACTGGGTGACAGAGCCTGTTACCATGCTAAAATCAAAGTCTTTTGATATATGAAGTAATGACTGTTTTTGTTTTTACACAAAGAAAGGGCGATCAGCTTAGAAAAGGTTTTCATGTTTTGCTTTTCATTGAAATAGGCAAAACAGAAAATCTGTGTCTCTGAAATGAAAGAATAAGTTATGAAGGCAGAGTGGGTCACAACATGTGAGGAGAAAATATGGAGAAACAATTCTCTAAGGAGGTAGAAGTCACAAAGACTTTTCTGAAATCTTCAGGAAAGACTGTGTAGATCATGTAAATAATAAATAGGTAGCAAAGAAGACCAGACTGCAAGGTTAACAGGCAGCAGACATAGAGGACTCTGTCGCTTTACATCTACCTTCGTGGCAACAGTTCTCTCTCTAGAGTCCTAGACTGGCCTCTGTTGAACAGCTGAACTGGTTTTATGGACTAGTAGTTCTATTCAGGCTAGGCAAAGTTCATGCAAACATGCTGACTTTTTTGTATTGGTAACATTAATTAGCCTGATTTTTTTTTTTTAAGTCTAATAAACAATCTTTTAGTAAATTCCTATTTGTCAGGGAAAAAAACTCACTGTGTCAGGGAATTCATTATGCTTGCTGGGAGTAGTTCTGTTATGATTTCTCCCCTTTTTTTCAGACATAAAACAGAACAGCTGTATGTTGCATATCAGACAGAACATACACATGCATATAAATGCTTTCTATCTTCAGCCTTTGAATTTGCTGTCATGAATTGTAATGAGTGAACCTCAAATATTTGGAGACTCAGTTTCAGAGACGGACCCAATGATTTAAACATCTAGGATCCCTCCCATCAAGCCATCTTCCCACTCAGCACTAATGAACCTTCTGCTGTTGTCCTTTATCTCATTTCAGAAACTGCATGACTGAGGGTCTTTGGAGAAAGTCCAGAGGAGAGGAACAAGACCAAGGTTGGGGAAGCATGATGCATGAAGAAACCCTGAACTGAGGGTGTTCAGCCTGTAGAAATGAAGACTGCCAAGGGACATGGTCACAGTCTTCCCCTACTGAAAAGTCTGCTGAGAAAGAGCACAGACATTTGTCCTCCCTGAATACAGAGGGTAGAAAAATTAGTTATAGGCTTGAGCTGCAAAAAGGTGGAATCAGGCTGGATGCTGGGAAAAGGTCAGTTTTTTGGGGATGGTTGTGGAAAGATACTACAACCATAGCATGGTGAGGTGTTAAGGGCAGGTTAGACAGAAATAGAAATAGTTTGTCCTACTTCAGGGATTCACTTGAAGTGTTTACAAACTCCTTAACTTTATTCTCTCCTAACCACTCTTTCCATTTCCCTTCCCAGTAATCCATTGCATTGCTTGCTGCTATAAGACTTCCAAATAAACTTTTCTTGTCTTCCATAAAAATGCATTTATCAGCATGTTGCTCCTTTCCTCTCCTTCCCCTTCCCTTTTGCAGTTTTCATCTCTCCATTGCAGCTACCCATGAAGATCTAATCGACAAACCAAAATAAATTGAAAAAATACAATGTGAGGAGGTGAATGGGATTTTTGGTGGCCCGCCAGCGTCTCTCTGCATTTGTGTTTACTTTTCTCTCATAATCAGCAAATTTATGATTTACATTTTTTGCTTAAATCCAGACTGATGGTCCTAAAAGTGATGCCAGTGTTTCAGCTGAAGCTAGATGCATCTGAGAATTGTGACTGCTTTATGTTATATTTTCTTAATGAGACTAATATTTTGCTTTCATTTTTGCCCACAAGTTCCTTGGCTTTTGCAGTGATGAGGAGCTTGGAGCCAATTTCATGCTTATGTTATGGCAATCCCAAAACTGTTTCATGTAAACTAAATAAACTCTCCTTACAGGAGGGACAGAACCAGGATCCTTTCCAGACAGCGTCCTAATGGGCGAGCTCCTTTTGGCTGTCTCTAATTCCTCCTCTTTGCTTTCTTTGACACATTTTGCCTCTTACTCTCTGGTTTGATGAATTTTACTTTGGGTGATGGACCTGCTTCAGTAAAAAGAGAGGAAAATATTCTGAATAAGGGTTTACATAGTAGGTAAAGCACTTTTTCAGGGAGGAGGACTTTGAATACAAGAGGCAGAAGATAGATTTCAGATGGGGTGGGCTCTCCCATCGTCGAGCTATTGCAGAGACAGGAGGGAAGACCACCTCTCCTCTGGCCATAGGTTAAAAGGAAAGAATGAAGAGACATTACGCTTTTGGCTCTTTGGATTTAGTCCCAGATCTGAGATACTGGTGATAGCCACTTGCAGTCATAGAAATTTTAGAAGCTGGAGCTGGAGCAAACCTCTTTTAGGAGAAACCAAGCTGGTGATTACCCATACCGGTGCTCAGGCATCGCTGTCTCAGGCGCTGGATGGAGGCCAAGTCAATGAATCCGTAACACGCTGTAATCCTGGACTGTACTGAACAACATCTGGGGTTTGATTAAAAATATATTTAGTTACATGCATACTTTCAAATTCTTCTATGCAGTGGATTTATCATAAACAGCTTAGTCCGATTTCCCAGGGCTCGTGCTTTGTGCTCCCACTCATTGCATCCCATGGATGCTACCAGCACTGGTACCCAATTACGGTGCCATCAGCCACATGTTTATCAGGTGTTGTCTGTCACCGCGGAGAGAGCTGTGGGCAGAACTGCCAAGCAGATGCTCCTTATTACCTCTTCTGCTGTATTTGCTCTATTTGTGAACAAAACTAAAGAAAAAAAACCTTCAGTAAGCTGCACAATGCTTCTATAAATTGTATTCCATTCAAAAGGGCCAAGCAATTTTCACTGCCCATGCTTTGTGCCACGCCGCCCTTTGAGACAAACTGGTGTAAATCTGAGGATGTTTTCCCAGGTGCTAAATCCACACTAATCACTGAGGAGGCAGGAAAGGAGAAATCTGAATTTCTGTGATTCCTGACCCTTTACTCCAAATCCATTAATACACGTGGATTTAGTGTGATTGAACCTGCTGGCAGACAACTAATGGACTGACTCTGTACTTGGTGATAAGGAAAATGATTCCACTACAATTCAAGCATTTCATTACCTCCTGCCTCAAGCCCACATTATACATATTTTCTAAATTTTAAGATAGAAAAGATACATGCAGTCTAAAGACAAAAGCTTTATGCACATCTTTGTGCACAGAAAATTGTAATACACTACTTGATTTTTTAACGTACACTGAAATTAGAGGACAGTTTTCTTCTGTCACAACTTCTTGCTGCCACAGTGCCACAGGGGAAAACTCACTGTGTGTTTGGTGGGAGGAGGAGGAGTCCAGTCTCAGAGGTCAGTTTAGTCAATACATCATTGTAAATTAACTTAGTTGATTTAGTTAAGTGTGTTATTTGTGTCTTTTATCCATAAAGTGGGGGGAAAAAATATTCAAGGAACCTTAGTCTGGTTTCTAAAAGAGTGGAGAAGATGTAAACCTGATGCAGTGGATTTGTTTGTATTTGATTTGCTGACTTGCAAAGAAACTTTGGATCAGTCACATAACTCTTCTGTGCCTGAGTTTCTCTTCTCTAAAATTATGGTAATAAAACTCCAGAAGAAAAGTGACAGTACTTCCATAAATCCAGCTGGGGTTGGATTACTGAACCCCCACAAGTTCTAAATGGGGATTTTTTTCCACTAATCAGAGAGGTAGCTAATTGCAACAAAGTTGTGGTGAAAATAGTGAGAAGTTTGGGAAGATCTGATGTGACAGTGTGAGGGGAGACTGAAAAGATCAATTAGATTAGAGGGAAAATGAATTAAAGCTTGATCTTGTTCTCCCTGGAGTCAGTGGCAAAACTCTTGTTGACTTTATGAAGCATAAAGATCCAGATGCAGAGAGAGACTGGAAAGTGCAAACATGTGTGCATGAATAAGTGGTGCAGGGGCAGTTCATCCCCTAAGGTGAAGAAGTGGCCTGTCAATGAAACTGTAATGCAGAAAACCTACAGCAAACAGAAAAATTCCTGTCCTTATGCAAAACTTCTTACAGTTCAGTGTTGCACAATGACCGAGAGATCAAAAAAGGAAGAAAACTTTTGAAGGTAAAAATATTCACAGTAACATTTAATAAAAATGCGTAAAAGCTGAGAAAATTAGCAAATTATAGGACATGACTTAAACCTAGAATTGTGTAGAAACAGCTTAGAATTTTGTAGAAACTACTCTCAAGGTAAATTGTCTATTTTGAGACTTCATGCAACTTTGTCTGTCTTGTCACTATCAAGGCCTGAGCAGAGAATTTCATCTATCTTCTGTTCTCATGCATCCTTAAAGTCAGTGGGCAGTGTTATTATTTTCTGTCCTTTTCAGATAGTTTATGTGCAACGGACTTATTCCCCTTTATCAAGAGCAGGAAGTGTGGCAGATACCAGAGTTAGAAACTTAATAATGGGAATTATTTTTTCATTTTTCTTCTATGCATCACTGTTTGGCTCCTACACAAACCTTTTATTTTTAGACTGACTCTTGAAAGCCGTTGGTTTGTGTTGGCGTAATGGGAACTTGGATCTTACATGTGGAACTGCTCAAAGTGTGTGGGACTGCCACACAGCCAGGTATTTCCATACAGCCACTGTTACATCTTCTCTCTGTCATGGGGATAATAACAGCTGAATCAGACACTTGAATTGAGTACAGGAAAACAGATGTGTCCTCCAAAACATTATGTTATTGTCTTTGGGTTTTTCCCTTTTAAAATTGCTCAATAAAGTTTAAGAATATTTTTTTCCTACAACATTTAACACAAAGAAATATTTTTCGCATGTAATTCATACATTGCAGGGGATCAAAAAAATTTGTTTTGATGACACATAAAAGGGCGGTGATAATGCCTTGGAATTATATTTATAAAAACCTTACTGTGAAAGTTTTTGAATTGTTTGTGTGGGAGGAGAAAGGAAGAATAGTTCAACTATTAGTTCAAGTGAAACTCCTCAAGCATCTGAATTATACATTATTTATCTTTACCACAGAATTGTGGAACTCATGGCCACAGAGTGTTGTGAAGTCCAAAGGTATAATGGAAACCAGAGAGGAATTTGATAAATTTGTTGGGGATTGACTTGATGATGACTATTAAAGGTTGAAATATGCAAGTCTCAGAGTCACTCAGGGGATTCTGGAGGCTGGATCTTCTGTGTGTGTGGTGAAGGATGCCCTCCTTACCCTGCTAGACTCTTTCTGTAGGGATCTGGCTTCTCTTGGAGAAGGAACTGCAGATTGGTGGAGTCAGTATGGGCCTTCTTAACTTCTTTTGATGTGCAGTTTGTAAGTAAATCCACTGAGACCTGAATCTGCACAGGGAGATAGGTGCAAGGATGTCTGGGGGGAATGAGCAAGTGGTGGGAAATAATCACGTGGTGGGTGATCTGGAGAAGGCAGAAAGCAGTAGTAGACTTGAAGGGTATGTGGTATCTCATGTGAAGGAATAGGCTTGAAATGATAGAAGGAACTTTAAATAGCTTGTTGTTCATGGATTTTGGACAAGGTGTCTCCTTCCCTCTTTCCTCTCCTCAGCAACAACTCATAGAATTTGACAGTCTTTAAAGGAGAAGGGATCAAATGCACAGGGGAAAAAGGGGGAAGAGTCACATAGAAAAGGATGATATGCAGAATTTTACAGATGAAATACAGGTTTAAACGGCTGATGAGACACAAACACTCTTCTTTTGTTGAAGATAAAGGTCAGTATTCTTAAAGTGAGTGCATAGAAAGTGTAAAACAGAACCAGGAACAATGTTTTTCGGAGAGCTGTGTACAACAACCAGAATGCTAGACCTGTGAGTAATCAGAAAGTAAAGGTGGAAAATAACTTCACAGAAGTTGTCTCAGTTTAACTAGTCCTGTGGGAAATGGTGCTGGGAGTCAGGAGTTTTTTACAAGTATAAGCAAATCACTGCCTCTCTATCTGTAGTTTGGGTAGAGCATTGGTTTAGATCCTCCTAAATATACTAAGGTAGTTGAGCATCCAAAGAACCGTGTTTCAAAAGTGAAGGCACTGCTTAAAGGTGATTCTAGTATCTGTAATGCTAAATAATTTGTTTTACATAATTCCACTTATGAACAGAAAGAGAGCAAACCCCAACTAGAAATAACAGGACACAGTAAGCACTAGGGTAGTGAATTTGTAGTCTTTGTGAAACCAACATCCTCACTAAAGCCATGTGAATATGCTAAAGATTGCAAGTCTAGGTCTTCAGGAAGAATTTGAAATCTGAAAATTAGAGATCCAGATATAAGGGGTCCTCAGTGCAATTCTCAAGCCAGAAAAATTACTGCAAAAAAATTCATAAATTTCTACAAATGGTACCAAAAGTATTTCCTAGTTTAAGATTTAAACCCAGAGCTAATGTGAATATGTCAGCTGGCCTGTACAAACCTGCTGAAATTCTGCTTAGTGCGGTTTTTTAACCACTACACCTGGCAAAGTGGAGGATGCTTCATTCAGGAAAATATATGGGCCCAAGTCTGACCCACCTAAAGAGAGAGTTTCAGGGTTCTCAGGCTGTTTCTAAGGTTTTATGTGTGGGAAGAATACCATCAAATCTGTAGGTTCTAAAAAGGGCTTACACACGGTAATCCATGTTATTTGTGAGAAAACAGGTAGTGGAACTTGAGCTCACCACTCATCAGAAATCATGTTGTTCTGATATGTCATTTCTCTTTTTTTAAATTAAAAAATTGACTGAAATATGGGATCTGACTCGTATGGACCTTGCTGCTGTACTGATTTTACAAGGGTGCAACTTGTCTTAGTTAGCCTGGGATCAAAGCTGGCCTCCTGACCGGTCTTTGCTTCTCCTCTATCTATTAAAACGAGCTGTTTGCAACTCAGACTTAAACATTGTAAGAGTAGATAAACGAGCTTTAACCTCAGGTCTCTTGTTAATTGGGATATCTGAAACTTGTTGTTTCAGTTAAAGCAGACATCTTCTGAAGGTATTTGGGGACCAAGTCTCATTCCAGGAAATATTAATTAATTCAGTGCCTAACTACTTGGAGGGTAGAGCCCACTGGCCATATGATGGAAGTACAACAACTCTTCTCATAAAAAACCCCTGTCCTTTAGCACTGTAGAAGCTGACTCAAACTCTTAATGAACTTACTTTACAAACTCTTGTTACCACTCAAACTTCATTACTGCTCAGAAATGATTTAGTTTAGGGGCATGATATTCCACAGGAGCTGCTGGGTGCAGGCTGGATCTGTGGCTTGAGAAGGGAGGTCCTGGTGTGCTCTGGGGTGGGTGGTAGCATGCTTCTCAGGGGACATCTGGGGCAGGGGGCAACAAGGGGTGCTGACGGCAGGGTGCTATCTGTGGGGCAAAGCCCAAGGGTTAGGCAAAAAGGGACAACTTCTTGCCCTTGGTGCTAGACTTTCCCACTGGATCCCCGCCCTTGCCCAACAGTAAATGGCAGGGTGAAGGGTTTCCTTTCTTTGCTGGGGAAGAACCAACTCAAATCATGCTGTATTTTTATTCTGAGCACATACAGCTGTAGTTGCGGTGAAGTGGTTGCTGCACTGGAAGTTCACAGGAAAGTCTACCTGGTGATAATTTATTCATACATTCAGGTCTTCAGTTGTTGGCATCCTAAAGGTGAAGATCAAAACGTTGTAGGTGTAACATTTCAGTCAAGCTAAAGTTGCATTTTGGGCTGTGTAAGATCCTTCCTTTTTTAATGTGCTTATTTACCTAGTTACAGCTGATTAATATTATTAAGTAAATTAACAGATCTAAATCAATAAGGGAAAAAATGCTAAATGCTTTCTGTGAGATGGCCATTTAAACAGAATTTCAAAAACAGAAATCAGAAAAACAGTACTTTCTTTAATTCTTTTTTTAGGAAATTTTAATTCCTTTTGACCATTTAAATGAAAGCCAAACCAGAACTGCTTAAAACAATATGAACAGAGTAAACACAATTTCTTTCAAAGCTATACACTTTCAAAAACAATCTCCTTATCTCTATCTATGAGGAATCCTCCACTTTGGAGATCGGTTTTTGGTTTTGTGCAGAATCGTTGAACTTATTTCCAAGTGACCCGTAACTTTGTTAAGGATATGAAGGTAATTGGATAATACATTTACCAATCTGTAAATTGAGAAATGTATTTTAGCTGTGTAAATATAGCTGACTCAGCACTTCCCTTCCCAGTTTAATAGCCTTTTCACTTACAATAAAAAAAGGGAAGCCCTGGTTTCATATTATACCACAACAGACTTCTTGCAATTGATTTGAAAAGATGAACTGGAGAGCCTGTCGCTGGGGGGGATGAGCACCACCAGCCTTGTCCCCACTGCCCGGGGATGCCAGGAATGCCAACTGAGCAATGAACGTGATTTACTGAGCCAGACCTGCCCCCAGATTGCCAGCCAGCTGAAACACATCTGGAAGCCTGCCCACTGGAAAGACAGGAATGGGCATTATTTAATGCCAGAGATTTTTTGGGAACAGGACCAAAAACATCTTCTGTGGGAGGAAATGAGAGAGGAAATGGCTTGTTATTCAGAAAAAGAGAGAGAAAGAGAGAGAGAAGTGAGCTGTGAAGGTGAGGATATGGCTGGCGAGGAGGAGAAGCTTCGTGCACAATATACGGGGAGGAAAAGAGCTGCTGGAGTAGGAAGTATCAACGGGCCAGCACAGATAAGGAGGAAGCAAAGCCTGTTTGGAAGGTAAACAGTTCATGATGGAAAAGTGTAGCCTCGCCAAGAATAATAATTTACAGATAATTAAGGGAAAATGCTAGCATAAATATGAGAAAAACTACAAAAGTCTCAAAGTGGACTTGAAAAAACCCCATTGACCTTAAGATTCAGCATATTACCATTGACAGCAAACAGGAAGAGGAAAGACAGACATTATATAATTAAGTCCCAGACAATCTACCTTTTAATAAGTGTTATCAGTCAAATTTTTATGTTGACTCAGACAGTAGAAGTTGCTTTCAGCCCAGAATTATATCGTAAATTGTTCAGTGCTGGAAATTACCACTTACCAGGAAAAGCTGCCGAATACTGCTGGTTCCAGGGACCTGCATTCAGGGAATCAGCAAAGTACTTTAAAACCTTCACATTTTTACATAAAGTTTCAAAAAGAGATGACATCATTTAGGTATTAAGAGGAGACAAATCTTGCCCAGAAATACGTGTTCCAGGTCAATATTAAAATATTGTGAAGAAGCTTATAGTGTTGTACCTGATCTATAGATGAAACTGGTAGGATTTCCTTCACTAGTGCCCCTTCTCAAGTACTGAAAATTGCAAAAATTGCAAGCAGGAAAAAATAGGTTTTCATCAAAACAATTTGTAAAAGGCTGAAATGGAAGGGAGGAGTGTCAGGAAGTAAGCTAGAGAGCTTTGTATGTCTCTATACTCTCTACACAGTGTAATAGCTGCTCTACAGGAAAAAAAAAATGCTTTTGCTGTAGCAAGTGGCATAAAACATGATGCTTGGACTCAACGCTGCCCCTCTATCACTGCCCAGTGGCCAAGCCCCGTCCTTTTGCATCTAGAAAGTCTCCCAGAAGAAATAAATATTATCATGCATGATTCCCTCAGGATGATAACAGAACCGAACAGAATAGTTTTCCTTTCCAGGAGGAGAATCTTCTGCTGTTCACTAAAATACCAGGAGAATGAGCATCCTTACAGCATTTTAACAGGAAATAATGACAAAGGCAATTTCTGTTAATATTTCAATGTACTGCAGGGTAACAAAAATCTGCAAAGGTCTATGGGACTGAATATATACATACATACATGCGTTTTTTTTTAACATAACTTTTGACATGGAAAATACACTCTTAGCAAATGGATCTTTCTTCCTACACTTTCAGATTTCATTGGTGCTTAAAGGAAGGTTTAATTCTTTTATCTCTGGGGGATGAGGATAAAACCATTTTCTGACACACACATCATTTTTTGTGACATCTTAAAAAAAGTATGGAAGAAAATGTGAGAGTGTGGGCATGTCAGTGTCTTACCTAGCATGCCCCAAACCCGAATGTAATTGATATTTTCCTATTAAAATAACATGATAAAACCACTTACTTTTTTCGTGTTGCAGAGGGAAGGTTTGGTTTCAGTAATACTTATCTACTGCTGGTGTATACATGCTTGAGTTGCTTCACAGCCCTCTTGCCTGTTCACTAGGATGATAGCTAGAGGCAATCAAACAGGGGCCAGTAGTACAATGCTCCTTTGAACAATGTTTCACAGAAAAGACATCTGTTGTGCATACAATCCGTCTTTCAAGGACTAAAAGAGGTGTTACCAACATTTCACTTCCTCATACAAGTCTCTAGGTTCCTTAAATTCCACATATATGCCATCACAAATAGTGTAGTTTTCTTTGTGAAGACACACAGCTTGATCTGGGTATTAAAGGCATCTTGAAATTCATACATCCGGACTGGATAAGACATTTCTTCATCTGTAGGGCCTATATAAATATTGTTCTAGGGGAGATTCAGCTGAACCAGCAACTGGGAAAACTGAGTCCACTGATGGCAAATGTATTTCTTATTTCTTGGCTACAATATTAATAAGTGAGGTGTGAAATTCCCCTTTCATGACATGGTATTTGCAAGTAACTCAAAGCAAAATATTTGTGCTACATTCTGTTCACCTTACTCACTCCATTAGTCCTACCACCTTCAAGGAGGCTAGTGCTGTGCATACAGCAAGCGGGATTTGGCTCTTTATTCTACTTCAGCCCACTGCAATTTGGTTTTGCACAATGACAGACCAGGGAGATAGATGCATGCATTAAATTTAAATTGCATTAACTTTCCCTAGTCCTGACTGCTGCTGACGTTCAGGTCTGGGTTTCATGTCGCTGCAGTCTTGTCTGGCAGTTTTGGCTCTGCAGCTGTGACTGGTTTTCTGTTCCCAAAATGTGGAGGCATGGAAGGAGTCCCACTTTTCAACCACCTTTGGGTTTACATCGTTACATACCTGAAGGCAAAACTTGGCCGCCTCAATTCTGCAGGGCCAGTGGTAAAATGGTATTGTGGTAATATTTAGGGGTCTACAAGATGAGCTAGATAGTGGTGCTACAAGAGAAATCATAGAAGAACCTAAATTTAAGTGAGCAGGAGGGAAAATGGCAGCCCCATACACAGCCTGGTACTGGCAGAGAAATATGTGTTTGTAAATACAACTGAGACCAGTGGCCATTCAGTTGGTCCCACTGCTAAAAAGCAGCTGATACCAGCCATTAGTAACACAAACTTGTGTAGGGAAAGGCCAGTGTTATTGTGAAGACAGAATGCACTAAGCCATGTGTCCTGTGAGGAAGGAGTACTTGCTTTGGAAAGCCTACAGCCTTCTTATTAAATAATAATTTAAAAAAGTTTTTAACCCCTGTGGGTTTCTGCAGCATCTCGACATAAGTTGCCAAAGATTTCTTTTATTAAGGCGCTTTCCAATACTAATCTACTTAGTCAATATCTTACAGTTCTGCATATGTATGTGAGGGTTTGTAATTTCAGCTTTAAATAACGTATAAAATTTATTCTGACTTCCCTATCGCAGCGCTCCTCTCTTCAATTTTCAGCGGAGCGACTGCAGTGGGTGACTACTGCTGGGGCACGCTGCGATAAGAGCAACTGCTGCTGAGCCTTTCAGTGGCAAGTGCCTCTAAGCCGGAGCTGCACGGAGCAGCAGCTCGGATGGGCCAAGGTGGCTGACTCAGGCAACACAACTTGAAACATCATTATAATAATGAATTCAGATCTTGAGCGGGCTGACAGTGCTGGATTTACAAATCCCTTCTAAAACACACAGGATTGATGCTGTACTTTAATTAGCAGCCTGGTTGATCCCGGACTTCCAAAAGGGTGACGTTGCATCGCGGCGCAGACGTCGCTAAAGTCAACAGCACCTCCACAAGAGCCGCTCTTCAGCCTGGTGAACCTCCTTCAGGTTTCCAGGTTGGCCGTTTGTCAAGCCTGCAGCATTTGGTGGCTGCTGGTAATGGATTTTTTGTTTGTTTTATGAAGAGTTTCATTCAAACGCTTCGAAGAACCTTGGCAGCACTTAAGTGAGCGCAGCTCGTGGTGGAAAATGAAAGTCAGAGCAGCAAACGGTCAGGGTGTGCCAACAGCCCGTGAGTTCGGAGGATTCAAAACTCCAAGGCGATACTTTAGTTAGTTTCACTGTAATAAGAAATAATTCTGCAGATCTAATCTGAATGCAACATACTGAAATGCTAATGTGCCTTTGGGTCTGAAGAACTCACAAAAGAGTGATGCTGGCATTGTGTCGGCAGTGGCATTACCTACATTATGATTTTCACAAACACATCCAGGGGAAAAAAAAAAAAAAGATGAACTGATTCTTCTTTTTAAACAGGAACAGGCTGTACTTACTTATTACAAGTCTATAGGCATATGAATAATCTTCCTTCTCTGATTCCTTATGCACTTTAGTAATCCTCATCTCCTCTGCTCCTTGAGCTGGCTGAGCTTGTGCGCTGTGAGCAGAATACATACCCTACCTCTCGCCCCCGTTTCCCAAATTTGCATGTTGAAACTAGCCACCTAAATTCGTATTTAGGCATCCAGTTTCCAAAGCTTTAGAGCCTCTGAAAAATACTTCTGCAAGTTTGACACCAGATTGTGTGTTTGACACTCCTCAGCATAGAAATAATAATTAAAAGTGCACCACAGTTGAGGTAAAAATACGAACTCGCCTGGCGTTAGCTGTCACCGCTGACTTCTCTATCAACAGTTTCATGGTGAAGATGAAAGAAAGATGACAAAAATTGCTAAAAGTATATACAATGTGGATATTCATTAACAATTCGCATTGAAAGTTGACAATCTCCTCTTAATATTTCCTGCTATGACCATTGATAAGAACATGTACAATAATGGGGCACAAGAAGAGGTGGTTTTGGAAACCCTCACATCCTAAGTGGTGCTGGTATCACTAGGAGAATGAAGAACTCAGAAGGCAGTGCCTATGGTCGTCCATCTCCTGCTGCACATGGTGTTTGCTTCTCGCAAGCGCTGCTTTACCAGGGGCTTCCCCTTAAATGTTAGCAGAAGGACCAGTGAAGAACAGGGACTTTTTGCCAGAAAACTGCCTTCTTTCTTAATATATACACACAGCCCTTGACAGGGTGTTGTGCTCCCTCCAATGGAGTTTCCGTTGTGTAAGCTCTTTCAGCAGTTTTTAAACAGGGAGGGAAATATAGTCTGCTTGTCAAACACCAACTGGACACATATAAAATGCACTCAGAACTCTTTATAGATTCACTGTATTTTATAAAGGATTTAGTTTCACACACTCCGCGAGGTCAAAAAGCAACATCAAAAGAGAACACTCCTTCTGGGATCATGTCTTCTGCACTGAGCATTACCACACGCAGGCAAATAGTGGGTGACTCATACCTGCTGTTTCTTGACTCTGGGTTAAACTTGGAACATAAATTATGTCAATCTGCTCATGTAAATTTTCCACAAATCATGGCTGGCTTGAGTTATATGGCACACTTTATTTTCCCCAACTGCAGGTATATTTGACTTCAAGTAGGCTGTCAAGTAAATATTTAAAGGTGAAATGTATAAATGAAGATAAAGCACAGCCACTAAATGCTGATGTTATGGTCCTTTTTCACAGCATAAGAGTCAGAAGATTATCATACAAATATAAAAGCATATCATGATTAAAAATAACAAGTGTTACCACAGAGTGTCTTGAGCAGTGAATAAAGAGCTCTCATTTGAAGAAGTTATAGTTTTAAAATTTAAAACAAAATATTTTTTAATTAAAGATTGTTTTCTTTGCTTCCAGGCCATATTTATATCATTATTGTTCGGGATATTATGAATGCCAGAAGATGCAAAAGAATTAAGAATCTATTAATTATTAATAAATTCTAGTTGCATTTGAAGATTGTGGAATGTTGAACATATAGAATAAGTAGAATAAGAATTGGCTAGGAATAATAGTGGAGAAGAAATTGTTAAAAAATAAAATGGTATTTTTTTTGAGACTGTTTCTTTTTTGCTTTTTGATCATAGGCTAAGTTACAGCCATCTGTCTGTTTCTGCATCTATCTAAATATGTGCCTGAATATATTTTGGGGGGTTATGTCTAATTTACCAGGCCAGCAGAAAGCCACATCCACTCTAGATGCATTCACTTCTTAAAGCTTCAGATAAAGGGGTCAAGGTCATAGCTGAGCCAGCTTGTAGAATAGGAATTGAATCACAGTAACTTTCCTAGGTTGAGAAATGTAGGCAGGAGTTTTGCTCTGTGATTCATTTCTTTTTAAGTGCATTCAGTTCCATCTCTCATGCTTGAGAATATTTTTAAGCTATCCCTTTGTTTTAGATCCTCCTGAGCACAACTTTGTGTTAGCGCTGAGAAAACAAGAATAGGTCGGGTTTAAAAGTGCCGCTGTAGGTTTTGAGAGCCTTGTTCTGAATTTCAGGTGATCCAGGGAAAAATTCTCTCAACAGATTCTTGGAGAAGTGATGGTCAGTTCAATCACAAATAGAACTCTTGTGTTTCTAAAGGAAGTGTTCCTCAATAAGTAATGCTCAAAAGTCTGGAATAAACAAGGATTTTTGAAAATTCAAGTTCTACCTAACTTGCAGAGGTAAATTTTACCTGGTAGCCAGATGGTTCTTCCTGCATACTGCATGGTATAAAACAAGGATCAATTCTCAGTTTGGAAACCATCTCATTTCATATTAAAGGCTTTCATCACCACAGATGAAGTACTAAAGTCATCATGTTGCAAGCTCTGTCTGTAATTTAGTCAAATACCTCACCTTAAATTAGAACGATAATCGTGGAGATTAAAACTTCACCTTTTTTGAAGCCTGCCAGTTGGAAGTCATGCCAGGTGCATGGCTTAGGTATCCAAACCTGCTTTCATTAAGGAAGATGTTAGGGCTAGCAAGTACGAACCATAACTGACATGGCATCCCGAGTTAGTAACGGAGAAATTGCACAAGGGACAATTTAATTAGTAAGGCATTCTTCCTCTACAGTTCCGGGCAAACCACTGAGAATCAGTAAAGTTGTTTTTGACTTCACAGGAGGATAGTATAAAGGACTGGGCACCGGCGGGTCGTGGGACACGCAGACGAAACACACGATTGGGTGAATTTACAGGGCATGCACTATGCATTGTGCTGTGCTACGGGAAACTTGTGCAACACAGTTGTCTGCAGGATCCGCAGCTTAGTGGCAGCCAGACCCCACAGATCTACCCTATCTGACCATGGCAAATTTGCCAGCAAAAGAGCGTTTCAGTGCCAAACCCCACAAAACAGAAGAAGCTCTGAGAACAGGCATCCTATGGTGCCTGTGATTATTTTGGTGTACAATCTCAGGTCATTTGCCAGTGACAATTGGGCATAAGCAGACCAATGGTTTTTAAAAATTAGTCCAGGGCTGGTAGGAGTACATCTTAAAAATGAAGTAACAGAGTAATCAGCTCATCTGCAAAGCCCTTTGTTCACTGACTACTACATAACAGCTTCTTCTCTTGAAAGAAATCATAGCAACTGAATGTAAGATGCTATTTTTATTTTGCAAAATGAAGCATAATTATTTAGAACATTTTCTAAAAGAGCACTTTGTAACTTAAGAAAAAAATAATGCAGTAACAACATAATATCTTAAGATATTCTCTCATTCTGAGTAGTACTGCCTCTGTGTATATTCAGAATAATGTTAAGCAGAAATATAAATGACTCACAATTGTGTTTCTGGGAGGTAAAAAGACTCAGGGACCTATGAAAGACCAGCAAGTACTCCAAAAATCATCCTGTAGCTCCTGTGAGGCTTTTGGGTATGGGATGTTAGTTTGAGACTCCATTACCTTGCTTTATAACAGTTTTATAGCCCACATGCCAAAACAGCACTAGTTTAGTTTTGATATACATGTTCATGTATTTCTTTGGAAATTATTACTGCTTTTATTTGCTAAATTGGGGAGAATTCCAAATCATGTGGCATTTGTTTCATATGTTCAACCTCTGCCTGAGTTCACTGCTTATATTTACAGTCTGTGTTTCACAGTGTGTGCTGTTGCTTCAACATTTTATTTAGCAAAATAGAAATAGAGGAACAAATAAAGGCACCAAATGTGAAGTATAGCCAGAAGGCTTTGACAGAAATAACAGCAGGGCTACTTCATCTTTACAGCATTTGATTCAGTGACATTGCAACTGACAAGGTTTCTGCTTTGAGCATTTAATTCTGTAATTTAAAGTACAATTCAATACAACATAAAAAGGAGGAATGTCCAATTCAGTCACACACATGAATCCAAAAGTTTAAAGTGATATAAACACTAGTCTACTTGATCGTATTTTTAATTTGAGTATTTTATATGCAAACCTGCTACCTCCATGCAAAAAATAGTCGTAGTCAGGCATTAATATATTTTGCATATGTCTGAAACTTAACTAATACTTCATAATACATTTTTTTATTGACAGGACATGATAACTAGAATTTTAAACTCATGGCAACTTCATAAATTATACTGAATTTCAGAAACAGATCAAAACATAAAAGTCCAAAGTAATTCAGAAATAATAGAAAAATCCATTTGGTTGAGGAATCTTTGTCCAGTTTATTATGATATTCAGTTTCATACATTAGACTATAACCTTATAGAAGGAAATATTAAATTAGATAAAACAGACTAGTATGAATGTAAGAGGTCAAAATTTCTGAGTCACTCTTTGAATAAACAGAGAACTATGACCTTCTCATTGTTATCTGTGTTTCTCTTCAGGGATACAACATTTTGTCACATTAGCTTCTGATTAGTTACACATATGGTGAAAAATTATTATTCTCAAACAACATCATAGTCCCCACCTCCTTGTAGAAGACAATATTATTATTATTACATGTGGTTTCACTTACCAACTCTGATAATGTAGAACCTGATGCTATAAAAACAAAATGCCTGGACAGTCTTGAAAGGTTTGCCTGCAGCATATTATGAATAAAGAGACAGAGATGATTGACTGAAAATAACAGGGCAACAACCTAACTTCACAGTAATAGCAATGGCAACCATGCAGGAAGAGATTGGGGCAGTATTTCTAGCCTGCTACACCCTGTGGTGTCTCCAGTGAGATCTAATTGCCGTGTCTTACCAGGTGTATTGTAATATCATTTAAAAAATCAGAATAATTGGATTTATTCCTAGTTGAAGCTGGTACAGGATAAAAGTAAAATTGAGATTGCATAGGGGTTATTTAGAGAAGATCCAACTGACCTACCAGAAGCATCAATTTCACTACTGGTGGAGATGTCCTGGCTGTCTAACTCTGCAGTCCCGACATAACAGAGTGTCTGGACCTTGCGGGTGCCTGAGCTATGGCAAATAAATGCATTTGCCAGAGGTGAATTGGTTATATCCACTGGGTGTACCTACTCTGTGCCAGCTGCATTGTGGAAGTTTATTTGTTATTAAAGTCCTTCACCTTTCCGGTATGGAGAGTAGATATGGTCATGATCAGTTGATCCTATAAAGAATATTCAGAATTACGTGTCAGCTTGGAAAAAAATCTTGATTTGAAGTATGAAAATGTTTGGGGTTGTTTACCTTGGACATGAGAGTCATGGAAAGAGACACTGTGCAAACAACGATGCAATAAATGCTCTGAAGCATGCAGAACCATGCATTTCCACTCTTTCTAACTCACCGGGAGAGTGTGAGGGGGCATTGAATAAAACCAAAGGTGGAAAATTAAAGAATGATAAATGAAAAAAAAATCTTTCACACAAGATATATAAAAACTGTGAAACTCTTTATCACAGAGGCTCTTGGAGGACAAGAAAGTAATAGGATTTAAAAAGGATTAGACATTTATATGCGTATCTAGAGGAGTTGGGGGTATAATTAAAGATACCAAACATTTCGGAAGGGCTATTAAGCCTTGCATTCAAGCCTTACACCAGGCTCTATTAATGAAGGTATTTCTACATGGGCTCTTGCAGACAGACATGGGCTGGCTCTGCCGCTGCTCTGATGCCACTGGACATGAAAGAGCTTCATCCGCTGCAGCCCAGTTAGAGCAGCACGGAGCAGAACGAGGGAGATCAAGCAGAGCTGTCAGCTTGCAAAAAATGGTAAAACTTAGAGGAAAAAAACCCTAGAGACCTGGCAGTTTTGACCATCTGAGAGTGGTACTAAGACCTGGGTATGAACCACTGTAGTAACAGCGATGTTCGTGAGTGCTACCATTCCCCTTCCTATCTGCGTCTTTCCACAGACGTCATTCCCGTGAGATTTGGTTTCAAGGTGAGTGCAAAATCAGCTATCCCACACTTCAAGAAAACATGCAACGCACAAGGTCTGGAACTCCTGACATTTTATATTTATTTTTTTTCCTGTTTTTTAGCAAATTTATTAATGCCCCTTTTGTATGTTGCTGCAATAGTAAAACAGCCACTACAGTAAACACTACATCTTCAAAAGTTGGCTTAAATTTCTCAAAATCAAATTAATATTTAGTTGCTTCTATAATTTATTCTCAGAGAGCTTTTCCAGAGCTATTGTATATTCAAGAAGAGATTTTTCTCTCTCCAAACTGTTACAGCTACTTGCCTGACAGGAAAGAGGAAATATATTCACACAGACATGAAAATAAGTAATCTATACCTCGTTTTCTAGGTTTGATAATATGACTTTTGGTACCCTTTCCAGATGACTATTGGGAGAGGACAGAGAGGATGAACACTGTTTTGTATCTTTGTAGGTGGCAGGGAGTGATTATTTGTTTCTTTGCACCATCTGTATCTCATCATGGGGACTCAACACGGCAAAGGTTGAGCTGGGACAAGGAGGAACCACGCTTTCCGCTTCAACGCTGTTACAGGTGTGATAACCCATGGTAGAAGGAAGGAACTTATTATAATATCTGTGCAGTACTTGTTGGCTGAAGATGTTGGACAAGACTTACAAAACCAGTGGTTCAGAAGTAGGCTCGGGAGTCTAAGCCAATGGACTGACTTTCAAAAACTAGAAGGAGTGTTTCACCGTGTTCTTTGCCAAGCCCAGTTCTCTATGGCACCTGGAATGTAGTTCTTGATTATATTTTCAAAAGAAATTGCAAAACTTGGGATCTTTTCTTCCCTGGTCATTTTTGTGAATATGTTTTAGGCTCCTACATTGTCCTGGTCCTTTTGCAGGATGACCTGACCAACTGTGTGGCTTCACACTGTCCTTTAAGTGTTACCAACTCCCCATTCCAGTTAACTTTGACATCCTCAAGCAAATGGATATTACCCTGATCTTGAGTCTACTGCACTATGCTAACAGCACATGGCATTGTCACTTTGTCAGTTTCATAATAGTTCTGTATTGCAGAATTATATAATTTAATTCCATCATTGAAGACATAATACATACCTGATGGAGAATGTGCTATTTAAGAATTACGCAATAATTATGCATTGGGATAGATGAGGGTTTTAATATGGATGTCTTAATATACAAAAGATGTCATAAAACATAAGGGCTTCTTCTTTTTGGAGATAATAAACCAGAGGCTGCACTAGTGAATTAATGTGATATATTGAATTTTTGTCAGTTTACACTGCATTCAGATCAAGCTTCCAGCTTTAACCTGATGAGGTTAGGATAGCCTGATATGATATTACAGTATTCCTTGGATTTGGTTCCTGCAACTGCTACAATCTCTGTGATTAACCCAGGGCAAATCTCTTAGCTCTTCTGTGTTTCATTTCTCCATCTAGAAGGTAGGAGTAGTAATGCCTTCTTACTCCACAATGATAAAAGACTATATGGGCATACATATATAAATGACTGTAATTTGAACACTGCAGTGATGAGGAGCAAACCAACTGCTGGAGATGTATTCACTCAAATCTGCAGTATCTGTTTGGTCATGATGGGAAATCAGTCAGCAAGGTCTGAATAACTCAACACAGAAACATCCCAGAAGAAAAGACTCTCTTAGCACCATTTTCACAGAGAATGGTAGCAGAAGAAGGCAAGGGACTTCCTTCCTGCATCCAAGCTGATATTTATGTGCAGTTCAAGACAAAGCCAGAACTGCATTAGTATAAATTTAGGTAATGTTGAACTGCTGATGGCTCTTCTGTGCCTACCTGGATGATCTCAGCCAATCAGAGCTACCGAAGGTACGACCTTTCATCAGCATTAACTGTTCTGTTTTTTTTCCAAAACATGGGCAGATTTAGCATGGCTGTTCAGGCAGTACCTCAGATGTGGGTGTGATTAAACACCTTGCTTGTAGTCAAGGATGACTGGAGGATCATGTTCACAATGAAGGTCCTCCGTGCACTCCTAGGTGCCAGACCAGACATATCCATACACAGGGGAACTAATTAGGACAGATTAGAACCATTTGGTGCTTTAATCCATCAACCTTTGCTGAATGTAACACGGATATAGGAAATGGGGGCCTAATTTCAAATTTTAAATGGGCCTCTGTAACTTGGTAAAGACCAAGAGGTGTCTAGAAGACAATGGGACAGATTCGTACCACATATATAAACATCCCACCTAGAAATACTAAACTTTAACAGCCTTCACTGTGCATCCACCACAGAACAAAGCTTTTTGATGAAGCCTGTAATTCCCATCTATCTACTTCTTTCATATGAGTATATAACTACCACGGTTGCATTAGGGGCCTCCCACAGCAACTGGGCAAATTTTGTTCATTGTCAGTAGCACACTTTTTTTGTCTGTCTGTATTTTTACTGGATGACGCATGAACAGACTGCATACCCATGCAGTTTAGCTGCTTATGGAGCAGTAAATACTAGCTGAAACAGACGTGGCCAAGGGAGGCAGGGCCGACAACAACCCCTGATCCAGGTAATGAGCCCTTCGTGCCAATTACCTCTTGTGGAGGTCTAACCTTCACTTCCTCCACACGTACAGCCTCCGCCAAAATTAATGGGAGCTACTTGCATATAGTGATGGGCAATATTCTGGTGTGTTGGGAGGGGGATCTGTTTTGTAAGTGGAAAAGGAAGGGTGACAGAAACCCCAGAAAATCCTCAGCTCACTTAAGAAATCTCTTTTCTCCCTTTTGGAGTACTCATTGCTTTCTCACAGGTTGGTGTTTTTCTTCCTACTGATGCTGAATGCTGATAAGACCATTCTTGGTGCAGCCTCTGGAACTCACTCAGCTGCTGAACAAACCCACAGACTTTCCCTTACACTAGATTATAACAAATTGCCTAATTTATACACACCTCTGGCCAAATACCACCTCAGTAACGCTAGTATAAAAGCCAAATAATACCACTTGTGTTGGCAAATATGGCACAGGATTTGCAGGGGGATAGCAGAGTGGCAACACTGCAACAAACAGAGTTAGCTACTTTAACACCATATTTAAAAATAAACTTACTTTCTGTTGATACCTGTGTTTCTGTTGCCCTCTATAGCACCAGTCATTAAGTAACAGAAAGGTTCCTATATCTGCTTTTAATTAACATTCAATAAAGCAGATCTTCCATACTATAGCTTCAGCTATCCAAACTTAAGTCTGTCATCAGGAAAAACTATTATATGAAATTACTTCATAATAAAAATGAAAATATTTTACTGAGATTTAATATTCTTTTGTTTATTCTCATATTAAGTACAATTATTGCAGTTGTGTGGCCCTAAAGTTTTATGCAGGTCGGTACTGGGAAAGACTGCAAAACCTCGTGTTTTAATGGGACTGGCAGATGTGCATTCCTCTGACTGCATGGGATAGAGGTGCTGCTTGCCCAAGGTCCAGTAAAACTCTATATCAGGTGTGAATGAATCATATGTTCGATTTAAGCAAAGACACCATTTTTCACATGCGAAAGGGTTGAATATGTCCTGATTCTGCACTGATCAAAACTTCACTGGCTTCTGTCAGGGTAAGGCAGGGGATCTGAACAAAAGAAACCCACATAAAAGTAAATCTAGCAGAGAGAATACATAAAATAAATGGCGTGTTAGCTGAGTACAGTCCTCCAAAATGGATTAAGGGATCAGGTCACCCAGCGCCTCAGGACAACTTCTCAAATCTGAAATACCCTGGTGTTCACTGTCAGTAAATGTCCTGATGGAGGCTTCTTAAAAAACGGGAACCCTAACTGATCATCCCCTCTGGAAATGTACATAAAAGTCACAGAAACAGTTTAAAAAATAATAATAGAAGAATAGGTTATTTACAAGTCAGTCTTTGACCAAAGGCCAAATCTCCATCTACTGATGTGGAGTGGCAGTTCTTTAAACCTTAGGCTAACATGTTGCTGTATTCCCAAGCTTTAAATAATTTTCCTTTGAAACGGGGAGTTTAAAACCCTCTGTAAAGTATGCAGGCACAGCCTTCACACTGAAATCCAAATCTGAAGTGCTTGCTCTGCAAAGCATTTTGTGTTACACACCTGGGGCATAACATACATGAAAGGCTCTATATGATTCACCTCACCTCCCCACATAACCTTGTATTTTTTAAATCCTTTCACTTAGCAAGAACAGAAAGATCACTTGTAAAGATTACAGGATAAAATACAAAATCTAGAAAATGGCATCTTTTTGCTTTAGGAGTAAACAGGGGGTGGTTAAATCTGATTGTTTATCTCAAACTTTATACCAGCTTTGCCGTGGGCTTGATCACAGATCTTCACTCCTGCCATCGGGATGAGCCAAAGAGCCTCCATTTGCACGAGCATATGTCCCCGTAATGGGTCCTAGGGGTTCCCCTTGCAAATAATGTCCCAGCTCCTGTAAATGGGACTAAACAGCAAAAATGACTGATGTAAACTGATGACAAGTAAGATATTAAACAGAGAAATGGAGAATAGGTTGGGCAGTTTCCCATACAGAGAGCTCATATCCTTGTCCAACTAAGAGCTAATGCTCATTCATCCTGAGAAAACCCTGTTGATGTGCAATTTGTTTTGAATAGACATGTACAATTTAATGCAGTTTGTTCTTTGCATTCAGTAGCAAATATTTTTGATAAATAGTAGTTTGCTAATGCACAGGTCTCTTCCAACCCAGCTACTATTAAGGAAACAAATCCCAGAACTTTGTTTTTCAACTGATGAAAAATATCCAGATAAATCACCTTTTATCATTAAAATAGTAAGTTATCACCTATTAAAAGGGAAGTGCACACTCTAGGTCATTCTTCATCTGGACTTCAAGTGCAAACAGGCTCTGCTGTGATCAGACCACAGAGCTGACCAGAGAAAGGATCGTTATTGTCCTGTTGAGCTGCCCTGTATTAGAGAAACTTCAAGGCTGATTGTACAGTTGCCTTGTACCGTAGTGGCAAATAAATAAATGAAGTCAAGACCCAATATCACCATCCTGCCTTTAACTCTGTCTCTAGTTATAGAAGCCACTGCATGGGCTCAGCCTTGTACAGTACAGTGTTGTACGAGCTGGTAAAACAAGCTTTGAGCGTGCGATGCATGTGCGTGGGTGAGTATCAGAAATTCAGAACGCTGTTGATTTCAGCCCAGGTTATTTTTCTCGTTGCATTCTTTGCTAGTGGTGCAGAAGCTGTCCTAGTCCTGGCAGCACCAGCGTTGGCAATATTCCCCATGTCTGGTAACGTTGCACGAAGAATTAAGATTGAGGAGAAAAAAGTCAAGGGAGGGGCTTTATATCCTTTGGCATTCCCTGCCAACGGGCTGCAAATTAGTTTAAAAAGCAGAGCCACAAGAAAAGAAAGATCGAAACCAGCGACAGGCTGCTACGGACTGGAATTCAGCGAGGCTCAGAGGTAGGAATGAGATAGCTGTCAACCACCTTTGCGCCTCTCTTAATTTAGTGCTGATCTTGTTCCAGTTTAAACTGGAGAATCCCGATGGCTGCTCTGAGTTATAGGAGTTGCCAGTGTTCTCAGGAGGTTTTCTTCTTTCTGCTGTTTGCGAAGTGAAAGTCACGCAAGGAAAGCTTCTCGTGTCAATCACGGGCTGGGATTTCTTTGTTGCTGGCGTTTACCTAAACTTTTATACTATTTTAATATTTCACAGCTAACTTGTGACAAGGACAATAACAATTAAATTAAAGCAAATAAACTGATCGGCTTTAGATGTACCTTATCTATCCCAGTCCTTCCACACATCTCAATGATTTTGCCACTGAACTGTCAAAGACATGATTAAAAAAAGGTGGCTGATAAAAGTCTTCATGCTGATGAATTTGATCCTGAGCACTCTGTTCCTACTCAGCGCAAACGCTAAGCAATTAATTCTTAGCCATGAATTATGCCACTGTCGTTTAAAGCAAGGTCTGGCACAAGAATTTTTGAAAATTAAAAATACAATGTCCTGATGTGTGTCACCACATTGTGCTGTTTTTCATCCAGTAAAAATAGAAAATATATAAGCGAAATAAAGAAGGGAAAGAAGAATAGACATGAAAGTTAAGGAGGCGGTTGGCCAACACACTTTTCTGGTGACTTCTGCGTCATTTTTTTTCAGATAACATACAGTCTGCCCACCCAGTGCCCTGCAACACATAGACTGTTAATTTGATCCTCGTTGGTGGTGCGGATGAAATACAGCCTTCCCTTTGCTGGTGCACTCCTATGCCTCTTCTCAACAATGAAATCCATTCATTATCCAGTTTCATGATTATGCTTTAATTCAAAAAATCATTTAAGCATACACCTGATTATGTCCTTTTTCAGAAACGTCTTAACACCTCTGTGGTTTTAAGCATGTTCAAAAGGCAGTGATTTCGGTGTGGTTTACAAATGTGGTCCAGGAAGTTTCAAGATGAGGGATGCTGCCAGGAGTAGGCCAGGTCCTGAGTTGCACTGATTCGATACTGTGGTTTGAGTAGCTGGCCACCAGCATATCCACTAGCCAGAGATCAGTCAACTTCTACGTTTCCATCAGCAAGCTGTTTCTCTTATTGTCTGACTGTTGGCATGAAATCTGAATTATAGAATTTACCTTCTATGCCAGTGGTAATTCCCTCTTTTTGCTAAATCTGGATGGGGGTTAAATCACAGGAAATATTATTCTTTAATTATTTCACAATTAGGAGCGTTTGTGGAGGCAGGATGATGTGGGAGTCACTTCCTTATTTGTGTGTCTGTTTTCTTTTAGAGATGAAAAAGAAAGCCCCTAATTCATCCTCACCAAACCCTTTTGAAAGGCTGTAAGAGAGTCAGTCTTCTGGAACTTCTGTTCATGTCTCTTAAAGAAATAATCATACTTTACACATATATAGCACCCTGCATGTGAGGAAGTCAAAAAAGGCAAAGAAGAGCAGATTCCTGAGATTTTGACAGAAGAAACCAGAGAAATTCTCATGGGACTCGGAGAGTTGCCGAGCAGGGATAGAAAATAAAAAGAGTGAGAAGATATTTTTTCAGGTTCTGCATCTTAGCGAAAATAGAAGTTCTCTGGGGGACTTCTCTGAAACTTGTCACAAAACTGCGATCTAGCCATCCTAGGCTAATGACAGTCATCAATGAAACTTGATTTTCTTTCAACTGTCAGGTTGAAGAAATAGCTAAAAGCAAGAGTGGAAAGATATATTCTTTTTTATTTTCAGATTTTTGGGTTACTATTACCTGACGACGATCATTTTGCAGAAGATATTCAATTGATGCTTTAACAGAATTTGCAAGGGCAACCAATCTGTCATGATTATGGTAGTTTCAGGCAAATCTATGAGGCTGCACAAAGAAATAGTAATAATTTTTAGGATTCCTGCCTAGATGGTAAGGAAAGTTCTTTAATTATGGGAAACTCATGGCTTCTTGGAATTTCTAGCTCTGTTTTGACCCCATTACAAGTGCAACTTCTACACTGACATAAAATAGCATAAGAAAATATTTTCCCTTTCCTAACACTTCTGAGTTTAATTTCAGAACCCAGTTCATACCCAGACTTTTGCAGTAGAAAGTAATTCAAACAATAGGCATCAGAAAATTGCTACTGCATCATTTAAAAACATTTCAGAGTTTACATATGCTAAGGGTTTCAGATTTTTTATGATTAGTGATTGTTATTGAAAATATAATAAATTTCACTTCTTTAATTAGCCATCACTTTAAAAAGTTCACGATTCCTAAAACTATTTTATTTTAACATCACTCATTTTAACAGATGTCACAATTCAGAAAAGTTCTATAAATAAGTACACTGAGCAATTTAAAGCTGAACATTATTCTGAACCACCTGGTTGCAAAATAATATTTACGTACAAATGTGCATTTAATTTAAAAATATTATCCTACAGTCACATTTTGTGTCATATAAAAGTTAAATTAACACCCTAAGTTTTGTTTATGAGACATTTTAAAATTTTGAAGTTAAAAGAAAATGATACATTATTTCAGCTATTCTATAACTTGCTGTATATAATACAAAACATACGTCGCCTTAAAAAACATCAAACAGGCTGCCCCTGCAGAATACAGACATACTGCTTGATTCTTCCAAGGTTAGCAGCGCTGGGAGTTGGGATTTGGCTCCGGCTGATGTAGACCTGAAGGCAAGATGTGAAATCAGAGTTTGGGTCTGGGTTCTGAGCATTGCAAAAGATGAGGAATTTTGTGTTTGGGACACCTGCATCCTTAGCCGGTGTCACTGAGAGGGACTTTGATTTGTCATGTGTACCCAAGGTGACATAAGTTCACTCTGGCACACCACTTTTGGGGAACCTGGCTTGTCAGGATAGGCACAGAGCTCTGAAGAAGCATGCTTTGATATGCTTTGATACTTTACCCCCCCTTTTTTTGTTTGTACCCAAAAGGGGGTGAGACCTGAGTGGGAACATTGTCTCGTCAGGCACGTGCACCTTCACCCCAACGGCACCAGAACAAAGCGCCGGTGCCGACCTTCAGCGTGGTGTAAGGCATGTTCTCTTCAAATGTCCTCTAAATCAACACTCCTCCTTTGCTTTTTTTTTTTTTTTTTTTTTTTTCCCCTTGCCATTTTAGCAAACTGTCCCTCTTAATTCCTTTTTTCTTTCCCTGGTACCACACTCAAACATCAGTAACAATAGATTATCAGTCAGTCAAAGGAACCGTCTTTCAGCTCTGCTGGAGAGCCTAACCTCCTTCTCACCCATTTCTGCTGGGCTTTTGAGGCCTCCGGAGGTGTGAGCTGTCATGGGACGGAAAGGCTGACATGCTCTTAGGTTTTACCAACGGTCTGCTTGGAGAGCACCAAGCAATTTCACACATGCTACATGGTGTAAGAAATAAATGGTCATTTCCCCCTCCACGACTGTTGTCTTTTCCAGTTTCTTTGCTCCTGGGCCTTTCCCTTTGATGGACACAGATTCTCAGCCTGCTTGCACACTGGTTTTTGTCTCTTTCCACGTGTAACCTCACTGCAAGGAACACAGGCTTGTTCCTGGAGTTGTGAAGGAGGTCATCCACGCCGGGCGCTGCTGTACGACCAAGAAATGCAGATCTCAGCACGCCCCTCGTGTTGCTCCATCACCACATTCCTCCTTCTCTCCAACATGCCAGTGTCAGAAAGTTCTCCTCAACTCCTATGACTCAGGGAGCTGATGGTGTCAGGGCTGTAATTTACACCAACTTCTTCCCAAACAAATCACACCCAGGCGAGAGCACTGTGTTGTGGACACTCTAATAGATAAAATAACCTTGTGGCCCCTACGGTGTGCTAAGGAATAGGAAAAACAGTGAAGAAGTTACAAGTTTTGTTGTTCTGTTGCTGTTAATTATTACTACTGGTCCTGATGGTCTTGTTGCTGCTGCTGCTGCTGTTTGGAGACTCAGGCATGTCTAAATTTCATCTGGCTTTCCATACTGCAGCAACAGGACATCATTTGCATGAAGGAAAAGTTCAGAGGCCGACAAATCCCATTTTGCTGTGGTGGTTCTAGAAACTTTATTTCATTTATATATAAAATGTGAAATACTGAGGCAACAGTGTGCTAGAGGCTAGTAAGCTCTGACTTAGGGGTCACCAAACAGACTCACGTGTCCCTTTTCTGTATAGATGAGGTTGAAACGTGACTGATGAACATAACAACAAGCTGCAAAAAAGCAATGAGGAGTTTTAAGGTCAGTCAGTGCCTCTTTGTGGAGCACAGGTACCCTGGCTCTGGGCACAATCCCCTCACCTCCACGACTGCCAGGTTGACGCATCCCAGGAATTGGTGGAATACTGTTAGGTGTCCTCACATTTTACTGACGTTTCTGCATTTCTCTTTCACCTCTCCAGGCATGGTATTTCGAAACCTGATGTTTCAGAGCTGGAAGTGTTGTGTCACTATTGTTTCACCAGCGCTTAAACATTCTTCCTGCAACCTGTTTCATAAGGCTCGGTGTTTCTGGAAATAATATGTACAACGCAGAAGTTATGTAAAGGATTCACGTGCAATCAATAGCAAGAAACGCAGAACTTCAGATGCGTGCATTTCGAAGCAACCAGGAAAATCGTTTTCCAATGTCATCCAGAAAATATTCGCCCAGTGCCTTAAAGCTGCACTAACAGATCACCTGACTAGTGACATTAATTCAAAATGGACCAAAATAATCCTGTTTCATCCCACTCTCCAGAATACAGAAAGATATTTGGTGTCAATAGTTTGGCTCCCAGAGGTAGGAGATAGATCTCAAATTTTCTGAAACCGACATTGGTTTTATAAAGCTAAAACCTCCCCAATAGACTTGTGCAAACCCCAAATCACATGGAGGTCTTTTCTTCCTCAGTTGCGGCCAACTGCTTGAAAGAGCATTGTTTTTTCTCCCACCAGAGACATGAGAGATAACAGGTACGTCCTGCAAGAGCTGACACTTTTTGCCATGCATTCACATACATGAGGAACCTCTGAAACAAATACTGCCTACGAGAAAGGGCCAACCAAAATAAACATTTCCCAGGCATGAGACCAAAGAGAAGAAAAATATACTAGATCTCCTTTAAAAGCTTATCTGGAAATGAAACAAAAGTTTTATGTGAATAAATATCTAGTGAACCCAAAGATGAAATGAAATTTTTTAGGTGACCTGAATAGAAGAAACAGAGTAGATCAGTTAAAAATTGATTAAAAAAAAAAAGAAAATAACCCTAAAATATCTTTCAAAACCCAGCTGAGTCCCTGACAAAGAGAACTGAATTAGTTAAAAGGAATAATCTGATAAAAAATACAATTATGGTACCCCAAGGTTATCTGTTTATCAGATTTCTATTGTACACTTTCCATGTGTTCTTCTCCTTATACTTCAGCAGATCCTTCCCAATATTTTAAGCAATTTCTCTGAGCTAATAAGTGCCCTTCCTGTATTTTTCTATGGCCCAGTATTTCCTCATATTTCTGTCATAGCTTTTTAATGCAGCAGTCTGCAGTTAGAACAGAGAGAGCCAGGGAAGCTATTTCCTCCTTCGGAAACACACAGGTTCCTCTCTCTTTTTTAGAACTCTTTTTTTTTTAAACCCAAAGTTTCTACAGTTTCAGGTCAGCAACCCTGAGCCTCTGAATGGTAAATTCAACAGCTAGACCTGTAAAAATGATATATTTAACAAGAAAATGCATATATTGTTATTTCAATGTATATATATCCTTAATAATATGTATTATTGAGTAATAATATATAATAATATGCACTATTAAGAACTGCAATGGGTATGTAACTGCATGGCTGCTAATTCCTAGACGCTATCCCACTGTTTGCACGCTGGTTTTATCCAAGTTGGGAAACCAGTCAGGAGTTATAAGCAGGTTGATAGTTCCAGCCCTTTCTGCCTGGTGGTTTGTACAGATGACGATGTGAACATACCCCGCCAGAGAATCAAATGTTTTGTTTTTCTTCTCCTTGGGGTGACCATTGTCTCCAGCTGGTTCTATACAGAATGAGTCATTAATTAAACCCGGATTCTTTGCAGGTGGCCTGTTGCAGGGCTGTGGTTTATTCTTGCTTGTTCTGCTGCCGCGAACAATATTTTGGGGGATTTCAGGCTGACGTTATTTTTATGATTTCACATTTTCTTCACTCTTCCTTCTGCTGTAAGTATTCCTCTAAGAGACGGAAAGTGAAAGGCTCGGTTAAGAAAAACACAGCCACCTCCAAAGTGCTAAAACTGCAATAAACCCATCATCTCTAACAACAGTGGAGCATGAAAAGATAAAAAACAGCCTGCCAAGAATGTAGTAACCACCCATTCACTTTTAAATGCTCTCCACACTTCAATGCACAGACCTAATTACTTTTCTGCATTCCCAAATCCACTTTGCAGCGCTGCAATCAGAAACCTGGCGTTAAAATATTTTAGACTCTAAGGATCAAGACTAATTATGGGCCTAAGCTGCACCTTTTGGTTTCCTTATGAACCAGCCTGCCCCCCTCCCCCAGCCACTCCACCCCCTTCCCTTCTTTTGGGATGCTTTAAAGCACGCTCCACTAGAAGAAAGGCTGTCCAGTCTCAGTCGGGGGTGAAGTAAAGAGAGAATAAAACAAAAAGCAACTCAGTCCAATTCAGTAAGCTTCAATGAAGCTGGTATATTTAATGTGAGCCCAGGGTTAGCCTACAGAATTGTGGCAGAATGCAATATTCTCAACAAAAAAAGATGTGTTTAAAGTCGGGCAAGGCCCCATAAGGCTGTTGTTGGTGTTTAAGCAGTACACCGAGGTATTTAGCTCTGAGGGTTTCTAAACATTCCAGCTGAGAATAAAACCACAGCTTTACAGTAGCTTCTTAAAGGTTTGGGGGGCTGGGAATGTTCCCTCCCCCTTGCATTGAAAAGTCAATAAACAGTAGGAAAGATCATGTCATAACAAAGATGAAGCCACCTATTACAGGGTATAGTGATGGCTAATGGTGCTATCAGAAGGACTAATCCCATATATTAAATGCTGTAATTGTTATAATAATATCATGGTTATTAGAACACCCAGGCGTGGGGCATTTTTCATTTCGTGCAGCATGAAACTTCTGCCGATCATCCACCCTTCCTGTGGCGGACGCTTGCTAAAATATGGAAATATTAGATAATGACATCAGCGATGCGGGTGGCAGCTGGCACCTCAAGCACATTTTCTGATACATGTATCTTACTTTTCATGGCATTTACATGCTGCTTTAGGTCATTTTGTCTAGAGCTACACTCTTCTCGTTCACGCTAACCAATTATCTGCAAGTTGGCACCGATGTTTTATCTCTGAAAAGTACTTTTAATTCCACTTATTTAATAAAAGTAATAATAACAATAATAAAAAACCCAACACACTTGTTGCTTATTGCCGTACAGGTGGTGAGACACTTTCAAGGACTTTAATGAGAAAAAAAACTCAAAGAAAATATCTAGTTCTCTGACATTTCACCATCTTCCCTTTACACAGATCATGATAGGCTCAGATTATTACGAATCCCATAGTTATGGGCACGTAAATGTTTTAAACCCCAGTCCAGTTTAGGATAATCGAAATTAAATAGTCATCTGCAGCTGCTGTTACGAGGGGAAGGGTTAAAACAACAAGGCGGTCTGCGGGGCGATAGTTCACATGAAGGTTTAAGAAAAATAATAAGGGAATTAGCAGAGAGCATGCACATTGGCTTGCAACTACCAATTAACCCTCCTTGTTAGATAGGTAATTTATTCCACTCAGCAGCATCAAATATCAGACAAAAAGGTGGCCAAAACAGTAATTATCTTTGTGGAATTCAAAGGCTTGAAAGCCATAATTCCTAAGAAATAAAAACAGAGTTCTTTTCATAGTATATGCTTCATCTAAAGACTGTAATAAGAGCCAGGCCCTAGCTGTGACCCTTTACACTTCAAGGTGAAAAAGTAGGTTAAAGAAAGTAATGGCAATAATCACGGGGCTTTTCTACATAAAACAGTCTCTGAGTGGAGGTCAAAGATCAAACACTTGGGGCACTACCTGCGTCACACAAAGATCTCTTCCACAATAGAAATGAAGAGCAAGACTGGCAGGAAAGAGCAATAAGACTAATCAATTCTAAAATTATTAGGAAAAGAAAGAGACAAAAAAAAAAAGAGTGGCTTTTGGAAAGTCTGGATGAGATTAAAAAGAAGTGCACCCATTCTCTCCTTAATTTTTTTAAAAAATAAGTCTGAGGATTTCCTGCACTTCACAGAGAGCTTCTATGAGGAATGAATGTTAAATATTTTCATTTCATCTTCATCCTCACCTACCAGCTATATTCTTTTGCACCATCTGAAATGGGTTTTACACTCTTTTTTTGTACCAGTTTGGACACTTTTACAGAGAACTGAAGATGTCTATCTCTCAGAATTATATTCTAATTTTTTGTTGTTGTTAAGCCTTTGGATTATTTTTAGACCGTAGCAAGTAAGATTCACATTCTGAGCTTGTGTGAGTTATAGGAACGGATTTCACATTAAGTGTCATGAAGTGAAACACACTTCTCCTACCTGCCATCGCTCTGACTGAGAGTTCAAAGGTAGATCCCCACAATGGCATGCAAGAGCTCTCTGGACTTGTTGTATACCCTAGGGGGCATTTTGTCAAGGATTTCATAATAAAGATATCCCTTATTTTTCAGTTGAGAAGGTTAAGGCATGCATCCAGTTGCCTGATTTAAATTTCTCTTTACTTTTTAACCAGCTTTAAGTTTTATACGCTACTTCTTAACATGGAAATACCGCCCCATTGACTTTAGCAGGCTTTCTTCCTTTCTTAAGGCTGGGCAGATGTCAAGATTTTGCTGGAATAAGAGCAAACAACTCAACAGTGAGCAGGATCCAGTGCCAGCAGAGTGGAGGCAACTGCAAGGCACGCACGCACAGAGTTTACTTGCCTGGCTCATTTTTTTACCTTTGGTCTTCCTTGAGTTTCTGTTGTCTACGTATCTACTCATTCCCTCCGACAAATCCTTTCTTACAATTGAGCCCGAAGAAGGAGATGTTTATCTGCTCTACAAGCAGGTTGGTGGACCCCCAACTCCACCCTGAAGTTTTGCTGTGACATATAAAGCTGATGTATAAAGAAATCCAGAATAGGGTGCTGAGGTACAGAGAAATGGCCATCAGCATGGAGCCAGTGTTCTTGCTGAAAAGGTTACTGCAGCCATCATCTTTAAGACATACAATGGTATACAAACAACACGTAGCGTTGATTGACCAGCCTTTTATTGCCTGACAACTGACTAAGCTGTCTTTGCGACTTCTGAACGGATAGCAAAACAGAAAATCTAAAAAGTAAAAACTAATCGTTATGTTTCTGCCATCACAGTGTGGAGTTATTTTATGGGAAACTTTAAAAGACACGTACTGTATAACTGATGCTTTCTGTTCTCTAGGTAGAATGCAACAAAATAATAGGTGTATATTGTACGATTCCCAGTTTTTTTGCAGATGGTAGTAATGACAAAAGACTTCTCTCATTCTTTGCTGCTACTATGGAATAGTCAAAAACTCCTTGGATGTCTGAACATTTTATATCATTTAATCTAATAATTCACTATAGCATCAGGTCACAGAAGGCTGATTCATCTATCTGACACATTCAGCTATCTATTAGATATATGCTAACCCTTATGCCCATACTGTACAGAGCACATTCTGTAAAAACTGAGGGGAAATATGACTTGACTTTATTTTTTCTAACAGGTCAGAGAGGTCACAGGGGTGAAAGACAGAAACATAGGTGCATTGTTCATCTAATATTTATTATGTTGAGTGCATACAGATTCTGTGAACATTTTCTGTTTGCTGAATTGTCTCCCCAAGATTTTAAGATAGGCCAAGAGGATCTGAGACACGAAAACGCATTTATTTATTCTGCAGTATTACTTCTTGGAAACTTGCTGTCTGAAATTTCTTCACATACAGGTCTTAAAGCACCCTTTAATGTATGCCACCATGGATATATCCCTAATTATTAAATTGCCTTCAATGTGTTTAAGTCAAATATTTGTATTCATTGTCAGATATCAGAATTCACTTCCTTGTGATGTAGTTTCAATTAACAATTATTGTCTGATGACTCCTTAGGAAAAAAGAGGCCTTAATAGCCACCACACTAGAAGGTATAATGATGGCTACATTGGCCTATTGTTTGAGATCTTGGCCAACTAGCAGAAGGTCACTGAACCTCATACCATTGATGTGATCTGACTGAGCATGAAGTTAAAATTATAGTCTCACAATGAGCTGTGATGTTTTGGGTTGCAACGTTTGCAATTAGCCACAATGTGACCTTCATGTTTCATCCCTTAAAAGCAGAGTTACATTATTGATTATTATTCCTGGCATTGCTGTAGTTTATTAGTTTTGTCAGATTTATTTTATATTCAGTTATTTGCCACATGAGGATTATGTGGCAAGTCATGGAGTATGTGCCACACGTTTTTTATTACAGCAGATGTTCCTAAAATAGATGTAAGCATCTCTGCAAAAAGCAGCCCCTCTGTGCCAAATTCCAGCTTGTGCTAATGTGGGAACCCAGTAGGATGAGAGAAAGAGTATAAAGAACCTTTATCCATTGCTGCTGGAACAACAGTTTCTGAATTTTGAAAATGTACTGCAGATTGCAGTGAGCTGCAAAGAGAACAGGGATGGCCAAGGCCAAATCTTGGGTTTGCCCCTCTCTCTGCCATGCTATACTCCAGGGGACAATTATTAATGCCACTTATTAATGCAATGCAATCTCGTCCTGACTGCAGTGCAGGAATATTTTGTCAAAATTCAACCAATGTGTCATATAAAGAATTTTTGTCCAGTATACATAAATTTCAACAAGTGGCCATGTTTTTTCCTGGAATGAACTCATTTGGGATCTGGTGAAAGTACCTAGCTCTGTGACCTCACATCTTCTCCTACCATACTTCATCCCATTATTCTCACTGCAGCCTGCAGGGTCATGCAAACCTTTCAAAATTGTGTTTTATTTTCCCTCTGTATTGAAGATGCCTCCAAAGCATCTGTTATCACCACATCTAAACTTTAATGAGGGTTTTAGGTAAGTTTGTTCCCAAGAAAGAATCTTGAGAATCTTCAGTAACAAGTTCTCTCCAGAACAATAATTCAGTTTAAACCATTTTAGCCTTTGAATTCAACAGAGAGCAGCGTTTCTTATACCATCCCCAGCCCTTCCAGCTTTACCAATGATTTTTACATGTACTTTGCTGAAGCCTAGTTCATTGTGATTTATCTCATTTCTTTTGTCAAGCCATCCAAACCAATCTTTTCCAAAAAGTCTGCCAGTTTGTCTGGCACGATCTTCCTTTGGTTACTCAAATTGCACTTAAAACTGTTTTTCATGTGATATCTGATGAATCAGACTGGTCTCTAAATCTGTTCCGATGTTTATATCAAAATAAAAATAGGTTATAATAAGGCTACTTGATAAAGCAGGACTCTGGGGTTGAGGAGGGATAACCTAGACTGCTAGTAGCACTAGTAGGATTAGTAGAACTGGTAAGGCTAGTAGAACTGGTAGGACTAGTAGTCTTTGCTATGCCCATTTCTGACAGTGGTGGTGGAGAAACTAGTTTGGAGTTCCAGGGAAGTTTTAGAGATGAAGTCAAACTCATGACCCCGAGTCTATAGAGAGAGACATAATTTTTTTGTCACCCATGTCCTGTAAGTGTAAGCAGAAACACAAACTTTTCTAAAACTACGTTCAGCTATGCTCCCCTGTTTTTCAAATTCAGTTACTCTAGCGTGTACCGTGCCTCTGGCAAGTTTTCAACATCTTCTGGGAAACGTTGCCATTTCCCTCAATGATGTGAAAGTACTGTCCAATAGGATGTGTTGCTATTTTTAGGAGAAGCAGCCACAGAACAGTTGGGAAATTCAGACCAGCCTTGTAATTTCCAGGCCCTGGCTACAGAAACTGAACATCCCAAAGCAAGCCACCAGCTGCCACTAACTCGAGGTGAGCTACGGGACAGTCAGAGAACTATGCACTGCAGCAGGCTAAAGATCCCTCCCACCATCCATGTTTAAGCCTGTATAAAAATAAGAGGTCATGTTGGAGCAGCTTTGATTTCACAGAGGTCCAATCAGGGACAGCAGACTGCAAAGGCTGCTATTTGATTGTAAAATATGAAGGAACAGGGGGAAAGAGAGCAAGGTGCTCTACTGGCTAAAGTGTGGGACAAGTTGTTTTACTGAGACTTGGAGAGTGGGTCAGAAGCAGTTTTGTGTGATCAGTGACATCAGTAGAGCATCTGTGGGTTTTAAAGATTTTGAAATAGGCAAATTAGAGTTGGAGAAGCAATGACAGCCCGTGTATACATGTATATGCACAGTAGACTCTCTCCCTGACAGCTGACGATAAACATTCTTCAAAAAGAGAGTATTCCCACCAGGGATCTCCCAAGTTTCACTTGCAACATTACTAATCTCAGCAACTGAGGAAGATATCTTCAGGGTAGAAATTCTGCCAATGAGGCTTGTGAGGTAATGAGGTAATAGGCCATGTGTTGTGTGACAAATCAGCTCAGGTTGGAAGGCAGCGATGATACGACCCTATTTGGCAGCACAGGAAGGCAGAGAGATTAGATTCCACCTGCTGTCACTTAAGCTTCAGCATCACTTTGCTTGTGTTTGCCAGGATATCCGCAAGCCTACGCCAATAAAAAGATGAATATGTGTTTTCTAAACTGGATTGCAGCATTTTATAATGAGTTTATTAAGGATTTAGTCCAAGTTCTTCAGTTATGGCTAAAGATTACAGTGTGTTTCATTATTGACTGCTAAATTATTCACGTTCAAGTGCACTTCCCGAATCTTTCTCTGGCTTACGACATTTTTCTTTTGCCTTTGCGGTGACAAGTTCCAGGCGGATGCTCCAGGTACATGTTCGTATCACTCTGTTTTTTCGTTTCCCTTCGTCTCATTCCCGGCTGCTGCTTCACACCTGTGTTTAATCCGTAGGCATGTGAATAAATAACCTTCCAAGCAGGGGTGTGCTTCTGCAGGTCTTTTCTAGTGGGGTTTGGCCTTCTCACGTTGATGACAGCCGTTTTAGTGCCAGTGCTGCTGATGCACAGCTTCGGTATTGCTACCCACAAACAGCCCACCTTGCAAACGTGTTTCCGGTGCAACTTCTGTAGAGAAAACTTCTAAACTGCATTGAGACAAATAATGAAATTCACCTTCTTTATATCACTTGGACACTTTTGTATATTGGATTCAATACCAGTTGCAGTTGCTCAGCGGCTCTGAAAAAGCAGGTAAATTATGGAGCATTGACTTATTTGAATTATAAAAGCTCCAAAGAGATGCTCATAGATAGTTTGTGGAGCCAGCTGTAAAATAACTGTTATAATGAAATCTTAAATACAATGGGCTATTGTGTTCAACACAACAAAGGCAGCAGATTAAAAAAGCTTCCTCTGGTATGCACTACTCCATAAAAGTTACTACATCTGGACCCTGGTGAGTATTGACTTTGAGAGCTGAGGACTACTCTCTGCAAAGTGCCATTACTTGTAATTCTGTGCCACTTATATTGTTTTCAGAATCACATTGTCAAGTTGTTCCACTGGTTTGCTGGAAGGAAAAATAAAACTCTTCCCAAGCTCATGCCACCAGTCTAACTCCCCTTGGAGTACCATGGAGCCAGGTCTTTCCAGAGATGGTTAGGAAACAACAATATTTCCTGAAGCAGGTATGCCTGTCTAGACAGAAGAAAAAAAAAAAAAAAATCCACCACTACATCCCACACTGTTTTCTAATTTCAAAACACTTGGAGTCCTCTATTTTGCTGCCTACGCCAACAGCCATGTCAGGCTGCAGCCCCAAGCAGCCTCACAGAGATACAGGAATCCCACGCTGTCGTTAGGATGCTCAAAGTCAGCCACTGCCCTGTGAGGAACCACTCTTACATAGTTTCCACGAGCTCCAAAAGCTGCATTCCTGAAAGAGCCCTGCCAAAACCTAACCCCTTCTTTGCTGACACTGGGGTGCTCAAGGGTCAGTGGCTGCGAAGAATATTTCTGGGTCATCTTTGCTGATCTGGTGCACTCCAAAGGGTTTCCAACCACAGCTGGGCGGGCTGAGGATGCCCCTTGTCTCCACTGACATGGGGTAGGAGCAGCAGAAGCAGCAAACCCATACCCTCAGAGTGACCCTTTTCTCAGCCATGGTCACTCATGGCAGATGTGCTGAGCTTCTGGGAAGCTGTTGAAAGACCCGGGCAATTGCTCAACCTTGTTTGGGAAGGGTGGAGGAGAGATATTTTTAGTTGTTTTCTCGATTAATTATTCATGTCTGATAGTGGACAGGACAAAGTAGTGGGGGTTCTGAGTGCTGGCCTCTAATTGCATTTAGTTTTTCTGTGATGGCTTGTAAAGGAAAGGATGGCACAAGAGGGACACCCTTGTTTTGGTCTGATTCCTTCCAGCATAGGAGGCAGCCACGTGAACGGAGACCTCGACAGCCTTCCCATTTGCAAGCAATTTTTCAGCTGGGGGAAAATTCACACCCGTTGATTCACATTCTCATGTTTGGGTTTTTAAAATAAACCCGCTTACCTGTACACAGCCACTTGCAGAACGAGTGCCCACCTCATATATTTCATGTGTAACCTTGAGGGCTTCCACTAAGGTAATTCTCATGCTGGGATGAGCTAATCTAGCACAAAATGCTACACCTGCTTCGTTCTGCTAACAAATAGGCCTCTGCTTGCCGAAGACTGCCTGACCTGACTTATTATACCTTCCCCATCAGCAGAAAGACTCATATCATCACTGGGCCAAAGGTGAATTGCCTGGAGACAAAGTTGGAATGAATTTTTTGCAGTCCCATTTCGCCAAGCATTCAAACCACTTCATCCTGAGGAGCGCAGACCTTTAACTCTGTCACATTTATATATGCTTATAAGGATGGAGCAGGTTCTCCCCGCAAATCTGCTCCGGGTGAATGTATCAAAACAGGTAAGCTAGAGGAGCATGTTTTTTCTCTCCTACCTTTTGTTCAACAATGCTATCAGCGAGAGGAAGAAGAGGCATGGAAGTCCACTGTGGTGCTGATGCTCTCTGTGTCTATTAACATCTCTAGAGTTAAACGTGTGTAGTGGATGCTGATGGTGTAATACATGCTAAAGCACACAGATATTCAAATTCACATGCAGCGATGGGTTGTGTGGGGAGAGTGAGGAGGGGAAGTAAGGAATTATATGCTTGTATTTGGCTTCTGGTCCAGAAAAATGCCTAGATGTTTCCAGCTGATGCCAGTTTTCCATTTGAAATGTTGCTTTGTATTTATAGTTTTCTTAATCCCTAAAGCAAAAGAGGCTAATATTCATTTAAAACCCAATAACAATTAAAATCCCCAATAACAATTAAAACCTACAATGAACAACTGCTCTAGCTTTGTTTATTGCACGCATAAATAATCATACTTCAATGAACATGTTAGTATCTATGATCTCTTCCCAGATTAAGGTTGCCTCGAGACTGCTTGCTTTGGCTACTGTAAATGTGACATGAATTACACTCAGGAAAATGTGTCTTACATGCTGGGTTTGAAGTAAATTATTTTCTTCTAATATACCTACACAACTGTCACAAGGAATTACACTGCAGATTTAGTGATGTTAAGTGTCAATTGTAATTTGGTGACAGCCATTTTATTGGCTATGCATATTGCTCTGCGAGGACCTGCTTCTCAGTATGGAGGCCACCGTATCATTAAAAACCAGTGATCCTTCACTGATGACATAATTTGACTGGCAGAGAGAGGAGCAGTGAGGGGCTTGCTTCCACCTGCATGGAATCTGCTGTGTGTCAGAGATGAATTTGCCTTCAAATTAGAAACAGCACAGCAGACTGGTGGCTGTGATTTTGCTTGATTTCTTTTAAGGAGTTTCACTGGAATGGTTACTGAGCAGCTGATAGGAGTCTGCTTTAATATGTCAAACATATATATTATGCAGCCTGTAAACATTTCAAATATTTTTAGCCACAGTATACAGTGAGTTATCAGTGAAATACTTTCAGCTGAATTGAGCCACATGCTTTCCCCCCTCCCCGCACACTCATCCATCCATCCACCCATCCATCCATCCATCCTTTTGTCCGCAAGTCTGCCTCTGCAATAGGCTCAGGGTATTAAATTTATGTGTTAAAAAAGGAAAAAAAAAATGTGTTAACATAAAACCAGTGTTTCAACAGATAAAATAAATCATACAAGCTGTGTAAAAATTTAGAGTAAGAGCAGAACCATAATCATACATTCTGAAAATTTTATAAACTGACAATTCAAGTTATGTGTTTTATGCTAATACACATAGTGGTAGGTTCTAACAAACTGTGATTCACACATAAAGAGTAGAAAAGTTGAAGGTATTATATATGTAATATCTATTTTTCACATGTACATCTTTATATATATGTTATGTACTTATTCTGAGAAGGAGGAAATAGATTCCAAGACTTTCTTAGCAAATTTAAATCAATATAGCTGCCTTTCCATTTTCAGTATTTAAATTAAATTTTTTGCTGCAAGGCACTGCAAGGAACAAAGCAAAGTACCTTAAAAGAAAGTGTTTCCCTAGTAATTTCACCTCATTTCACACCTATTTGGCAGCTTTTCTTAGCCAATTGGTTTCATTGAAAATGCTGACAATGTTCACCCATTAGAATTGTCCGTAAGGTAAGGTGTGCTTTCCTCTTAGATTCACTTTATTAACTTTAAATGTAGAAAATAACTTCTTTTTTCTTTAAGACTACCAACATTCCTCAATATATACTTTTGTCTGTCTCCCGTTTTTTCACACTGCTTGTTCTACTTTTTTTGAAAAATCTTTACTGAACAATAAACAGCATAAATTATTCAGCCAATTTCAGTCCAGTGGCATAAATCATACTCCAGCAGACATGCTACTTATGACAAATGCTTTGTCTAAGAGAAACATACCACTGAAGGTTTAATCAGAAGCTCTAAACATTTCAGACTTGCTCAATTTTATTCTTGGCAAGAAGCACTGTTTTTTGCTATATCTTCCAAAGCTTTGGGGGAATGTTCATTTTTCCCATGAGAATACTGAGGCCATTTTTACCCACTCCAGAAAAGGGGAGGGTGTTAATAAAAGAGCACTTTCCTCAAGAAAAATTCAAATGGGATTGGCAAAACTTCTTGCTCTTGAAAGCTCGTTTCAGAGGCAGCCTTGGATGTTTTAAGTGCTTCCTATATGATGAAGTATCGGGACTTGCATATTGTCCCTTTGGAAAGCATAAACAGCGTGTATAAAAACATAACCTTTTATGGGATAAAAGGTTTCTTAAGATTTTATTAGCACAATTTGGAAAAAAAAAAAAAAAAGAGACACCCCCCCAACACCCTCCTGTTTTGCTGTGCTGTTTAAATAAGTCCATTAGGTGCTTGGGCACAATTATCCTTATTCTGATGTAGAACTATGACTTTATGCAGCTGGGGATGTCGAATAACCAGTTGTTCCAGAACAAAACCTTGAGTATAAATATGAAATGGAAATTTCCATTGGTTCTTGGAAATTTTTAGCTTCGTTGTTAGCTATTCTGAAAATTATTTTTGAAGAATATCTGCTTCACTGTTAGGATTGTCGTTTTTATGTCACTGTTGTAGAAGCCTGGAGCCTTACGGAATAACCAGTTCATACCCTGTCATGTTCCCCAGATTAGTGTCTGCATTCTAATACGAGATCTTCCATTGGGTCCATTCAGGGATTTTATTCTGCAGCTCCAGTCAATATGATTCTGTTTTACTGACTACAGTACTCTTGTTTCAGCATCTCCTACAATGTCAGCTGAGGTCCTGGAATTAGGCTCTGCTTCCTGGTTGGCTACCTCTTGCATAGCCAAGAAAAACACTGTTGAGTCAAATTTATATAAAACAGCAACCTGAAAAAATGCTGGGATAACAGAATGGTGGGAAGAGAATTGCAGATAAACTACTGTCATCAGCACAGTGCAGAGCCTGTGCATAGTTGTGTGAACACAACACAAATTATGAATAGTTTTCAACTGAAGAGCAGAACATTTAAAATACGTAGGCTCAAGATCTAGCTGACCTTATCGACCAGATTAAAACAATCTGAAAAGTAACCGTATATAGAGGCAAAATAGCTAACATGTCCTTTTAAAGAGAAATTGTTTTTGTTATTTTTAAGTTCTGGCTGAAATGAAGACAGCTGAATGGAGAAGGACCAGATGTAGAATACCTATGCCAGTTTTTGTTATTTTAGGTCATACTAGTCAGCACCAAATAAAAGGGAACATAAGTATTGATATCCTAAATCAAAGCTGTGGTCCACTGAGTCTTATAGATGTTTTGGTGTAAGAAAAAGATGCATCACTAGACACAGTGAGGGAATCTGTTACCTATTAGTGTTTCTTCATGCTTCCTGAGAGTAGGTGATTTGCAGAAACCTTTGAGTTTGAGATGGTATAGTCATTTGACAAACATCTTTGGATTATATATATTTGGATTGTTAGGAGTCCTGTTTGCACATACCCAGACAGTCCTATGTGAGCCTTGTGAGATGCTTGGTCTCAGAAGCATCACGTGCTGAAGCTCCACAGCATCATCACAGGATGGGCAAGTGTTTCTCTTTATTAGTTCACCTCACTAATATTGCAGAAAGAACACAAAACTCCCATTATAAAGCTACTGTCTGACACAAAAGAAAAAAAAGACACGCTGCTCTGCCTAAATGTCTCTTATCTCATTTAAAACAAACCAAACAAAAAGCAAATATAAAATCTAGGGTAGAGAGAGGGAGATTCTCTGACACATTTTGCTTCACGACGGACGCCGCGGCAAGGTTAGAGCACACTCCTCTCATGTTAAAGGAGTGTAAAGAGCATAAGGAAAGCAGACTGACATTCCCTCTCTCTTACTCAGCCGCTCACGCCAAGCCTTCCAACTCCGCGACTTCATTCTGTCACTGTGACCTGCTTTGACCAGACCCTTATTCTTTCCCAGTCCTGTGAAAATCGCTACTAGAGCAAAGCGCTGCATGAAAGTTTAAACATGGAAGCAGCTGAGCGAAGAGACAGAAGCCCGGATCCTGTGGTCCCTGCTCTGCAAAATGTCCCTTGTACAAACCCGTGTTTGAATTCCACAAGTGAGAGCAATAACGTGCATCTCCGGCCAAGTACTGCTCATTCATTTAAGTGCAATTTTCCCTCATCTAAAGGGCCAGCACAGGGAGGGAAATACAAAGATTTGTAACCTGAACATTTTGGAAGATTTTTCCCCTTTGGACCAGATTGGAAGGCAGGGAGCCATTCGTCCTCTCATAGTGCTGTAACTCAGTCTGGACTGTAAAGAATTAAGACCAGGACTTCTTTTTTAAATGTTAGAAATGGCTATAAGAATAACCTATCAGATGATTGTTGTTGATTGATCCCATACATAAAACTAAAAAGCACCGGATCCTAAGTGTAAAATAAGAGTCAACGATTTTGGATATGGCCTTCAGACCTTTTAATAATGTTCAATTACATTTTAATTAACGGTGATCTCAGAGATCACGGTGGTCAGAGTTCAAAAGCAACAGGTGTAAAGAAGCCACAAATTATGTGAAAGGGGTCAATCCTGATTTATTTAGTATATTATGTGTAGACTTTTACTTATAACAAGGACCAGTAAATGTGAGGTATTTGAAGTGAAGAAGGCACCACTGAAATTAGAGTGAAAGCTTAATAAAGTGATATTTTCTTTGCTATTTTTGTATGTTTTCCTGTTTGTTCTTTTCAAACATTTTGGAGATCTGTTCCAAGTAGGTGAGTTGACAGAACAACTGAAAACATTAGAAAAGGACAGGACTTAGAAAGACATAAGATATCAAATTATCTACAGGATTAAAGTAAGTTCAAGCAAGGTCACACCTTTCTCCTGGAAAGGCTTTAAAAAAATCCACCCCAAAACCATGCTACCACAAACCATCATGAAATCCAGATCAGCCCATTCTGTGTAATGAAAGCATCAGTTCACAATCTGAGGTTCTTTGTATTTTTCTGTTGAAACCTGAAACAACCCACAAAACCAGCTGCTGAGGTTTGCCACTTTGAGAAGAGCCAGAAGACCACAAAAATGTATTAGTTCCAATTTTCACAAACTTGTTAAAGACAACTGATTGTCGACTCATGATTTCAGGTAAGAAAATAGATTTTAATTTTTTTTTTTCTTTACCAGGAACTCACCTATGAATTGAGAAACCTGGGACTTGCTCAGAGCAGTGCAATCTGTGAAGAATGATATTTGAATGTTTTTCTGCCCATTTTCTGGTGTGGCCAAATCCAATTTTTTTTTCTAGGTAGCTTTCTCTTTTATTTTCTGTGCTATAAGTGATGACAAGTTCACTGCAGTCACTAGAAGGGTGTTTTTGCTTACTAATACCGATTTTGTTCTTGATTCACCTTCTGTTTATATGTTAGCAGGTACAATCCATGACAGTCTCTTCACATCGGTGAGCAAATCACTTCTCTTTTCCTTGTAAATCCCACATTTGCCTCTTTTTTCAGTGTTTTCTCAATTACAGCACCTCTCATCCCAGTAGATCCTAAAGCACTTGCCAGCTTAACACCCCCTGATGTACAAATGACTGCATTTCTCATAATAGTAGCATGGGGTTTTAACTCACTCTCATAACAACCTTGACAAGGCAACTTTGTTCTTTAGCTAATGTCTTTAATTGGGCACACACTGGTTGTTAGGGTAGGATTAATTGTGAGCATCTGGGCATTTATTTATTTACTGTTTTTTTTTCCTAACAGAGAGAGTACTGAAGTCTTTGCTATGAGAAAATTCACATAAAGACTTGGCACGTACCTTGAATTTATAAAGGCCTAAGAACCCTTAAAGGGGGATTACATTTCAACAGTGTCTCTTTAAATTTGTGAAAGTTGTGTACATCAGAAAACAGTAGGATTGTATGATAACTGGACAAATAAGAGTGTGAACCTTCATTCAAATCCATGTGCTTGTGAAAAGAAGGTTAAAAAGAAAAGGCAAATGAAACCTACTATAATAGTTGATGTTAGTTTTATGAAAGGGAAGGACAACCTCCTTGAAACTGAAGGTTGACCTGTTAAAGCTATGCCTGAAATTAGTCTTTTCATTATTGAGTAGAGTTGTCTCTTAAAGCTTCTATACTCGCCCAAGTGCCATAGGGTAGGTCTGTAGGACAGAAGTCCTATACCAGCAAGAGGAGCCCAATCTCTGAGCTGTGATCAACAAATGAGACATACATGTACCCCACCAGCTATTTTGTGTTTGCATTCACTGTAGACTCCTACTACTGGACTGGAGTCATCCAGGAAGAATCAGTGAATTACAAGCACACTGGTATCAGTAATACTGTTGGGTATGAAGAAGGGACCAAAGATAGGAAGGATGAGGGAGTTTTTGGTAAGATTTTTGATCAGAACAACTCATAATCTTTGATCAGCAACATAGAGAGAAATAAGGAAGGAGCTGTGAGACAAGGAGGACATCTGTGTTGCTTTTTGAATGTTGGCAGTGATAATTTAAGCACATTTCCTTTGCAAAGCAGGTAGAGTGGTTGGAGATTCCCAGCCTATGAGTTAGTAGTCCTTTGATGGAAGATGGCATTCCCTAGAGTACAGGGATGTGTGAATGTTCCTCATGCATTTCAGCATGGAGACAGTGGTGTCAGAGGTGTGAGCAAACTCCTCAAAAAGGTGAGTTAACTTGGGGTCTGCTGTAGTGGATAAAGAATTGTTCATCTGTACTAAAATGGCTGACATATAGAGGGAACTACTTCTAGTTCCTGGTCAACAACAACCACCTAAGTGGAGCGACACCTCTAGCTACAAACATCTGTCCATGCTTTGACTCTCATTGCATGTAAACCATGAAACTCTACGTATCCTGCAGAAATAATCTTAAGTACAATGTAGGTGTTTTGCAAGGGATCTGATTCTTTTGAAGTTCTCTGAAGATGTGAAGTGCTTTTACAATATTTAGAAGATGTTCCAGCTATGAGTCATAAACAGTCACAACAAAATAACAACACTTTCTTATACTGTACCAAAACATCCATATACATTTCGTAAACTTGTTCATATTAGGCACATTGTCTGGGCCAGGAGTATGGTCTGTAAAAGATGGCAAAACTCCTGGGATGGAAAACCCTCCAGAATAAAGCTGTAGCTCTTTCAGTAAACCCCTTCCTGGGTTTTCAACTCTAGAGCGAAAGTCACAGTGAGGACACGGCTTTGTGGGGCAAGCTTCAGAAACCGTTAGCAATAAGCTAGAAATCCCAGTAAATGCTTCAGAAACAAAACTCATTTATTTCAAGAACTAGCTTGTTATTGAACATGTCAACGAAGCAAGGCTGGTGTGACTCTCCAGCGCAACTCTTCTCTCATGTTAGGTTGTATCCCATTGCCAAAGAATGGACTGACATAAAAGTTGGAAACCCCAAAAGGAATGATTTCTATCAACATGCCATCAGCATACACACCTTGGTTTGAAAAAATGGACAAGATTTCCCTTTTTTTGTGAATACTATCTCCTGCTAGACCCTGGTGTATCCCATTTTGTTCCTTTCCTAGAAGTCAACATTCAACTATTACAAAAAATTAACATCTCCCTTTAAAATTCCTTAGTCAAAATAAAGACTATTTCAACAACTATCCGCATGTAAGTACATTTATTAAAGTAATTAATAAAATTGCTTGGGATTAAGAGAACAAAATACTTAAGCTTTCAGGAGAATTATTTTTTTATATTTTCCTAAACAAAGGATTTATTGTGTTTTATAAAATGTGAGGTTATTTCTCTAAAGGTGGTTTGGCATATGTTCCCTCTATTTTAATACTCATTCACTTTGCATCGGGTGTGATATGCTCTTTTCTGATGAAACTTGGAAGTTTTCGTTTGAAAAATGATGTGTCTTATAGATAGCATGGACTAAGCAATTTTAGCTATGGCAGAGCAATAAAAAACATTCTTACCATGGATTCACTGAAGGTGCAAGGACAAATATTAACCTTGGTAGGTCTATTATAGCACTTATTTAAAAAAAGAAGAGAGAAGGAAAGGCATTCATATTTAAATTGTCTCTATGTCTTCATATGAGAAAGCAAATTTGTAAACCTGAGTGAATAAAGGTTTAGGAGTAGGATGCTGTTAATGTGTTTAAAAATATTTTGGAAACAAAATATGAAAGTAAATAACAGTTTGCACAAATTCCAGAACTGGGCTTCTTGCTCGTTTTTGGTAATAAAATTGCATATACTGTATATGAATATTTGGGTATAGATTTAGTTTGTTTTGGTAATTTGCTAGTGATTCAGAAATAAACAATTAATAATGCTGATTCTAAATAAATAATGGATATAAAAGACATGTTTTCATATGTACAGTAGAAACAAAGTTAATTGGCTGCATCAACTGTAACACAGAAAATTTTTACCTGTCTATAGAAATGACATAAAGGTAAATCCTGTTCATTCCAAGCAGACAAGAAACCTATTGAAACTAGTGGGACTGTTCCCAGGAATAATGCAAAAAGGATTTGGCCTGTGCACATCATTTAGGAACGGGGTGAACCCTTGTCTGTGCGGGCACAAGAGGCAAATAGGCACACTGGATTATAGACACCCAGTCTATGCTTCACACCTCCTCCAGTGCAATGTTGAAATTCCCATTTACTATTTAGCTGTTTTTTTTTTTTTTTTTTTTGGGTGGGGGGAAGGATTGAATGAATGTTTTTACATTGAGCTAGGGAGCCTGACCATCCCATCCGCAAGAGGAAGCTGTAAAGTTTGCGTGGGCAGGGCCTGTGGGATTGGGATTTCTCAAGTGATAAAATCCTATGGGCCACAGTTTCAGACTTGTTTTTTGCCAGTCCAGACTCCTAGTTGATCCCACTTTTAGAACTGATGTGCAATATTTAGAGCCTGGCACGGAGCCAACAGTATCATTAAATCCTCTCTGCTAGCTCTGGCAGAGAGCAGTTCCAGGCTAGGAGCTGTCTTCACGTCAGCACAACTTCTTAAATACCCACAAGATGGAAAAAGGGAAAGTAAATGAATTATTCAGGAGTAAGTTTGGTAATCAAAGACTGAGAGGTTTTATTAAAACAAGAACAAAGCTCTTGCCATCAATTAAAGCACTTCCGTCTTTATGTAAATGCCTAACAAAAGAAATGAAGCTGTTTCTAGTCCTTCCTGAAATGCATGGGGGATTTCGTGATGAGTATGCTGAGCCTTCAGCCCTGAGCAGGGACACCCCTGCCCAAACGGGAGCCGTTCGCTCCCACTGACAGGACCACCACATCTGACTTCAGTACGAGTTTGTCACTTCAAACTCAAGTTTGGCACCAGAACAACCACCCACCCCCAAAATCTGGTCCTGCTTCTCCCTTCATTTAGGGACAATGAACAGAAACATCGTCCTCAAAAGAAAAGCAGAACTATTTATCATTAAGACACTAATTCTGATATCTTCTCTTGCTCAGCGCTTATTTCCTTAGTGTGAATTAAGACCATTACATTAAATTGGATGTATTTTACATTTTTAGGGGAAAAATCATAAGATATTGTTTATTTGCATGCATTTTCTATGCATATGTGCTTGAGAATATAAGAAATAATGGGCTAGTTTATCACTATATGTATGAACTTCACAGACTGCACTGAATTATTGGTTTCTGAAGGAAATAATATTATCAGGTCACCATAATGCTAAGCAGTATTACATTTTAGTAGATAATTTCTGAAAAGTGCTTACTTTTGAAAAAAAAAAGAACCTGAAAGAAAAAAATCCTGGCAACAGTGCTGACTGAAAAAAATATTTATATTTATATTAAACCCCTCAGCTAGATTCTTAGACACATCACTGCTTAAAATGCAGTCACCTGACAAAAACAGTTCTAATTATTACCCCCTTGGGCTAACATTTTTCAGAGTGACTGGCTAAAATGCACTCCAGCTCATAATTTCTATCTCTGACAGTGGAAGACATAACCTAGTTTCCTCTAATGCAAAAGTCTCTAATCTAGAGGGCAAGACCCTGTTCCGTATAACACTGAAGGGAGAAAATGCAATTTGAGCACAAGGAAATTGCACACATAGTTTGATAGTTCTACCATTCTCATTTTTTTTCCCCAGGATTAAATGTCTTGTTTTATTTTATGCTAAATTATGACCTGGCTCGGACTTGTATATATTCTTCGTCATATTCTGGAAATTTTATACTGTAAAAACAAAGGGATATAGAAATACAGTCTAACTTTCTTATTCACATTTTATCCATTAAAAATTCCAAATTTCCGTACAGGGGGTAAGGGTATTTTTTTCTTAAGGGATAGTTTTTGCTTTGGCATGTGGCACTTGCAAACAATAAGCTTCATTCACCTCTGGGTTAATCCAGTTGTGTATCAGCACAGCGTGATTGATTTCATATTGGTGTAATGCAGTAGTGAATCAGGCTCCAAGGTTTGAAAACAGAGCTCTACATTAACATCTACATTTGTATACTGAAGCACTGGGGAACAGATTTTCAGATGGGCTTCATCCCAACATCGTTTCCTTGCAGCACATTTTTCACCACCAAAAATGAAAAAAAGTGTCCATAATTTTGTGCTCATGAACACCACAGGGAACAAAAATTAGAAAGTCTCTTGGATAGCGAACTCCCTGAATTATACATGCACCTGCCTGAATTATACATGCAATTGAGTAGTTAGATGCTTAACTACTAATATTTGCAATAGAGGGTACCTGCCAAAACCAGGGCCTCGATGTGCAAACTCGACTGCTAACAGCCTCTCAGCTGACATGAGCAGATTTACCGGGGCGCAGAGGGGGGGCTGCCTCGCTCCAATTAGCACCACCCAAATGGTACAGCCTTCCCTCCCCCTTGACATCAGGGACACTGCTGCATCTGCCCCCGGCTGAGCCTGACCAGAAGGATTCCTGGCAATGCTAGGAGAAATGAATTAACTTTTTTTTTTTTTTTCAGTTCAGTTCACGTAGGCAGTGGCTGAATAATAAATTGACCTCAATCTGATAAAGCCAAAAATGCTGAAAGAGTTTCAAGAAGTGAGTCAGGAATCCTGGAAGAGATGTTTTTGCGATGGGCTTTTATTAACAATTTTTATTTCTCCCAGTCTAAGAACCACCCTTTCCTTTGTAGCTTGACAGCTGCTGCTTAACACCTTTTTTTCCAGCTGGCAAGGCAGCTGGGTGAGCACGCTTGTGGTTAGTACCAGTGCGTTGCCTTTGTGAACTGTGGGGGCACCAGTTCCCTCCTGAAAATGCATGTCACCCTCACATCTCATACATCTTCCATCACTTTGAGGAGTATCTAGAAATACTGGTGGCAAAAGTGCAGTCCAAATAAAGGAGAATCAAAGCTATATTCTGTTAAAACTCCCATTGCTGCAGTGTTTATATTTAAAACTCTCTCCATAGACTTGTGCACCTACTCGAGTAGGAGAAGGAAATTCATTACTCCACTTGCTTCTTTCAGTTGGACTCTACTTTTTTTTTTTTTTTTTTTTTTTTTTTTTAAATACCAATGCTTGGCAGAGTTTTTAGTGAATTATAGTACTTTGTGCTGGCGAGTCAGTGCTGGATGAATGGTCTCCTTTGCCTTTTTTTAAGGACAGAGAATGAGTGAACATGAGCAGTGCAAACAGGGGCCTGAGGCCATAATCACCAGAAAGCTTAAACCTATGAAAATCACTCGGGTTCAGACTCTGGGCAGAGAGCATTTTTTTTGGTACACATTCTTGTCTCCATATGCACATCTGTTTGCAGGATCTCAGCCCACACTTGCAGAGAAGATCACAGTATTTTCTAGCATCCACCCTGCAGGCTGCAACTGCAAAGGGAACAACATCTCTGGAGGATGACTTTGGTTGGCTGGCTAGGGCTTCACAGGACGTGGTACGTGGTACAGGAGCTACTGCATGAGGCCATGAAATGTAAGATACTTGGTGGGTGGATTCTTGCTTAAATGAGTTTACCCTTTGCAATCAGAAGAGACAGCAGAGATGTTGAGTATTGAAGAGTAAGCCTGGGTTTAGCTGAGCTGTGCAATCCCAGTAAAATGCCATCTCCCCAGATATTACACATTATTAGAAGGTTTCCTTGTATTTGTGTAGTTAGTGAGGCAAGCAGGGAGATATAAAGCAAACTATTTATTTGCTACTGTCAAGTATCACACTATTAGCAATTAATCTCTAAATTACCTTGTTTTCTACATTTTTTTTTCTGCCTGTGAGGACTTGAGCTCGTAAAACATCAGCAGAATCCTAAGGGATTTCCAAGAAAACTTCTATTCTGAAACAAGCCTGTCAATATTAAACATGTCTTATATTACTGCAGCCAGGCATGTCAGCGATCCTTACTCCTGGCTGTGGTGGACCACCTGCAAAGGTCAAAGCCTTGTTGATGTCACCCTGAACCATCAGTCCTCAGGCATCCTGCTCAGACCACTGTTCGTCAGCTTGCCCAGGGGCAAGAGGAGCCCAGCTCCTCTCAGATGCTCTAGGAGACACACGATTAATAGCTTTTAGTCAGTCTGGGGGGAGTGAGATTATAGTCAATGAGAAAGGCTTAACGCCCATTCACCGAGACAGCTGTCCTCCCGTAGCTGGGTTTCATAAAGGTCCATCCTTTGATGTAGATTAACTGATGGCTGTCCCTTCAATGTGGCACAGTGTAAACACTGAAAGATCCTTTATACCACTGGCGTTTAAACTCAGACTGACAAATGAGCCATAACCACTACCCGAGGGAATAATCCTACAACAGCTCTTAGGCAGCTGATGAATTGGTGAAGCAAGAGATTCCTGTGGGCAGGCCACGCAAATAACCTCTGCTGAAACCCAAGTTCTAAGCAGCAAAGGGCTGAAACATGCCCAAACACCTGGGTAGAGCCACCCAGGCCCAGTTGGGCTCATCACAGAATCACAGAATCATCTAGGTTGGAAGGGACCTTGAAGATCATCTAGTCCAACCGTTAACCCAGCACTGACAGATCCCAACTACACCAGATCCCTCAGCGTTATGTCAACCTGCCTCTTGAACACCTCCAGGGATGGGGACTCCACCACCTTCCTGGGCAAATATTCAGATGGACCACAGCATTGGTGGGTCTGAAGAAGAGCTGGAGAAAGGCCAAGGGGAAAGGATGGGGTTGACAGGGAGTGGATATCGACATGGAAGACATTCCCAAGAGGGACACTGCTGTTAAAAGGCTGGAAACCATAGCCCCCAGTCCCTGACTGATGGGGTTTTTACCTTCTATCTTTCATAAGTCAGTAATGATGTTAGTCAGTAATGATGAGAAGGCCAACAGTTTGGTCACTATCTCAGCCTGAGCGGGCTTCCTCACCTTTCATTCACTGTTCTGTTATCTTCTGACAGCTTTTGTCTTGGGCAACATCACCATCCCCTCATCATCACCACCAGCTGATTCATATTTTGAATATAAAACCAAGATTTCTGGGTCTATCTTTCTTGTACTGAAAAGATGATTGCTTTCCCAGTTAAAACTGTATCTAAGAAATTTAATTTAGTGCAACATCTCTTTGTACACCAGTAGGAAACTTGAAACCTAGTGCCAAAATGGAGGAAAAAGGTTTTCTACCTAATCTCAAAGCTAGAATTAGGATATTCTTGCATGGAGAACAGAAGATACTAATCATTCATACTGGGAGAAAAAATAATCTAATTGTTACTTCACTAGGAGGGTTTATTGTGTTTGCAGTGTATCCCAACCTCCTGTACAGGCACCAAGAGTAAAAACTAGCCTTAATACTTTTACAAAAATTGCCAGGAAAGTCCACAAGTCTGGAAAAGGATTTGATTTTCTGTGTACTAGTAATTCTGTAATGCAAAATACGTTATGGGACACATCAAGAAATGCACATAAATAGCAAGAGATCTGTAATCAGCAGACTCAGTGATTGTGGGGATTTCTGGTGTTGCTTGGAAAGGACGGTGAATGGCATTTGAATCTTCCTGAGATGAACCCTGCTCCTCTGCGAAGAGTCCCTGTGGACATGAGCCTGTTCCCCACAGTCTGGGCACTCAGGCACTTCCGTGGTGCCACAGACTCTTGTCACCCCCTAGTCTCAACATGTGAGAGATGTTGCTGCTCTTCCTGATGACCCACTATTTGAAGCCTGGCTTCCAGAACAGTTGAACACTCCAAACCCAAGCTCCGTGTAAATAATTTGTTAGGAAAAGAAAGATCTTGGCAAATATCCAGTACTTTTATAAGAAAGAAGCACATTTCTCAGGGACAATGAAAAAAACCCAGTCCTTTTATTTTTTTATGGGATCCATGTGAACCAGAAAGAAAGAAACCTTTATAATAATTGGGGCTACAAGTGGTTTGATAGAGTAGTTGGGGTGAGGAAGTGTTTTTGAGCCAAAACTTAATGATATGCTGTTAAATGATTGCAGAGGGGAGAAGTGGGAAAAGGAGAATCTGCTGAAGTCAGTGGGAGATCTGTAGCTCACTTCACCAAAGCCAGGATTTCATCCCAAGTCTGCCACTGACAACAATGTTCATCAACATCTAAAAAACATAACGGTATTTCGTCATTGTTTAGTTGGGAACTGAATATGTCTGTGCCTCGGGAGTAATTCACTATATCACCTAAACAACTTAATCATCTAGGCTTTTCATGTGTACTGGCAAGAAGCAGACCCAGACATGTGAAAAGGAAAAACAATCTAAATACATTTGAACACCTACTGGAGGATACAAAATCCCTGTTTTTTCCTAGGGAATTCTTCATTTCAGCTGCACTGTTTTTGAACCGTAACCCTGGCTTAGTAATTTTCAGCCTGCTACATAATGAAGTTCACTGTTACAAATTTTCATATTCAAGAGTAGAAAACTGTAAGGAACTGAAAAATGAAAGCAGTAACAGTTTATAGGCACAGTACTGTAAAATTATCATATTTCTGCAGTAGAGTTACTGATTTGATTGCCCTTCTTTTAACCACTTATCTGCTTTTCTTAAATATAAATTACATGCATGTAGGAAAAAAACCTATGTATGTTTCATTTAGGTGTTTGCCATCCACATTCACGTGAAGAAGCTGGAGAGGTCCAGGACAACACATGCACAAACAAGTGCATTAAGCCTGGCTCCTTCCAAAAGCAAGAAGAAACAAAACAAAGAGAAGGCCCATGCCTGGTTAAGAAGAGTATGCTATAAACTTTTACTCACCTATGTAATCCTTATTTAGGAGTGTAATGTAAATGGCTTTATAACACGACACTTAACTGGATATTTATGCTTTATGCTCACTTCCATTCCACTTCGAAGTGATTTCGCAGAGAAATCTCACAGACTGCGATTTTTTTGAGCAGTCCCAACATCCCCATTAAACAAACCCAAACAGGATTCAGAAAGTGCAGGATTCCAACACTTTCCCCCCAAGATCAGAGGACCGCTGTGCATTCTCACTCAATTTAAACAAAGTAAACGGCAGTTAGTATACCCTCCCCTAATGGGCACCCCCACTGGGGACATTGTTCGAGCACCACCACGGACACGTCCCCAGTGCAGCTGGATATGTAAACAAGGACATAATCCGCCTGAAAGAGCGCTCACAGTTTGGCAGAGCTCGCTGTGTTGTTAACATGTTGTGCCAAAGCAATAACAAAGCCATCATTTTAAAGTTTATTTGCAGGCTCTTATTAATCAAGAAATTTTCCAGAAATTACTTCTAAAGGAAGGACCTTCCAGAAAGTCACCATTTGGGGAGGAAGGTTTCCAGATGACTTTTTTACTTATCTGTAGCCTGTGCCTCAGAATAAATCACGATTTAGTCCAAGTTAAATTGAGACAGAAAACACATTGCTGTCATACAATGTAAGGGAGCCTTCTGGGTTTTTATTTTGAACTCTCTCCATTCCTTGCAAGGCCAATCAGGCTTTGGGTTGCAGTTCTTCCCTAGACTGGAGATAGTCAACGCATTGTACCTTGGCTTACTAGCAACGCATTCAAAACATTAACAGTTATAAATTCAATATAATCATCCCTAGTGTGCACAAGCCAGATTTCCAAATTAGGTACTCCAAGGAAAGAAAGTATGTTTGGCAAATTTTTCAGTTTCATTAGTTGATATTTCAGGTTTTTAAACTTTTCCTGGCATTTTAGGGACAGTCATAAAAAATGGCAGAATGATGTGACAGGAAAAGATATAATTTTGAAAATAAGATTTCTGTGAACCTTCAGTCTGACAGAATCATTGGTTTGGGGTAAAACTGTGCCCAGAGGTACGCACTGGCAAGATTTGTTGTGGAGATGACTAATCAGTAACAAATTCTAAACCTGTTTTAAAAAAGGATCTTAGAAATTAAGAAGAAAGCTGATGGATGTATTTCATAAGAAAGAAAACCAGAGCAGAACAGGGAAAAAGATGTCTGGTTAGCTTTGCCATTGAAAGTCTTCATTATAAATTAATATTTGCAGCACTGACACTGAAAAGGCCACTTTTTTAAATAGTCAGGTGGTAGTGTTAGAAGAATTTTTTTTTTCAGTAAGTTGCACCATGTGTTCAATATATTTTGGTGGCTCCAGAAGGAATTATGTACACAGGACATATTTGTGTGTGATCTGTGTACAAGTCCGCCTAAAAATAGTTGTTAGCCCTGTGAGTAAACCTCTGGCAACGCTGCTGCACTGGACAGTGGTACAGCCATTTTGCCACGATACTGGATCTCTGGATATCCTGGATGAAATGTGACTGTGCATGCACAGAATAGATGTATATGCACAGCAAAAGCTCAGTATGATCCTTGTTGCATGTGGGCCACTGTTTTCTCCTGTCCCGTGCTGAACTTACCATGAATTTGGTTCAGCTGAGCATGTTTGGCAGGTCCCTTTATTTTTTTTTTTTTTTTTTTTTCTGCACACATGCAGGCCAGCTGCAACAGTTCAATTTATCACTTTGATACCTGTTGAGCTTAACAGGTCTGTGTTTAAGCTGTTTTTCAAAGAAAGTGTAAGCCCCATATCTATTCTCTCAGCCTAATCAGCACTACGAATTTTTCTTAAAAAAGTGTATTTTGGTCTAACTTGCCGCCGATTTCTTTGCTGGAGCAGTTGAGGTCCTGCTTGTGCTGCTGTATATTTAGCATACCACTCCTTTTTGTATAGCTCTGTTATGGAAAAGATTCCTGAACAAGGTGCCATTTGCCTTAAACGCCTGTGAGACCTCAAAAGCTGCAGTTGTTGACTACTCTGATATTTTCAGAGGAGAGTTCAAAAGCCACTACAGCCCATGATTTTAGACCTGTCGAGGAAGGACTCAACCTTACTGCCTGTGGTCAGGTGAACTGAAACCAGAGCAAAGCCTTTAATTACTCAGATGTGGTATCTCTCTCTGTGTGCTGAGGTGTATACTGTAGTTGGGACTGATGAGCCTCGAGCGAAGTACATAGATGGGATTGATTTTTGTAACTGTCAGACTTGTGATTTGACCGGCTGCCAACTGACCTTCTTTGTTCTGGTTCAAACCCAAAGAGCCAGGTACAAGAATTCTCTTTTGTCTAGGATGCTTTCTTCGGTTTTGAGATCTATGGATTAAAAATATTGTTATCACTGACCCCAAAACATAGATGTCCTTATGTCATAGCTATTTTCATTCTGTGATGACCGTGAGAGATTTATTATAGAATATGTGCTATGACAGATGTCCTTTATGTGATATTCAGCTCAAGGAGATGGCACTGGCTTCATACCAATTACAAACACCTCTGTCATTTCAGATGTCACTAGTTTTGAACCCCCAGTTCAATAATAATAATTTCTTATAATATTTATTATATTTAAAATTACTAATGTTATAATTTACAAAGAGCTTATTATTTTTAGTATCACTGACAATTTTTACCCTTTTTCTTATCTGGTCATGGTTCCTCTTCCACTGCATAAAGTCATCTTCATAACATCACTTAGATATGAACTAATAAAGCTGAGTGAATCCACTGATAGCCTGAAACAATGGGCTTTAAGGGTGTGAAATACCCTGTGTACGTAAACAAACTCTTAACACAACACAACACTATCATCACTATTTATTTATCTCAATGCTGAAAAATACTGCTGTTTTGGTCAAAGAAAGAAAAACAATGTCTCAGCTGACAGTGAAATCTTATTTTGGATCAGCACCTTGAGAGAAGTTGAGCCATGAGTGAAGCATAGCACAGAAAAGATATTTTTTCCTCCTGCCTACTGCAGCTACCCATGAGCACAGGCCAGGATCTCTGCAACAGCCACACTGACCCTCCTCTGCTTGGGAGCTGGCAAATGTGGTGTCACAAAGTTAAATAGGGAAGAAAGGCAAAAAAAGAATAGAAATGAAGGAGAAAATGTATGTTTAAGAGGTTTATGTTTTAATGCTTTCTAACTGGAAGGGCCAGAACTTCGTAAAAAACCAGTAAGATTTAAATTCAAAATATGCTTTTTTCATCCCCCCCCCTTCCCCGAAAATAACCAGCTACCTCTGAATTTATATTTTTTATCCCTAAGTAATACAGAAGCCAAAGGAAAAGAGACCCCCAATTTCTACAGCTATGTTTCTTCACCACTGTCAGTTCTTGATGCATCAGATAAGGAATGCGGTCTGCCTGTTTTGGATCTCTGAAGCAGAATACTTGCAGATGCTACATATAAGACTGCATATTAAGTGAATATGTGTATGTTCTTTTTTGCAAAAATTGCATGCCAGGAACAAGGATTTAAAACTTGTCTTTCTGTTTTCTGTAAAAGCAGTGGATGGGTCACACACAAGCATTAGAAATATACCAAATTTCTGAAATAACAGATGCCTTTTATTGAGATTTGCTTTATGTTGGTACCACAGACGTGAAACGGTTAAATAATTTTGCCTTCTGTTGAAACAATATATAACCTCTTCATTATTATGCATAGCTTTCATGCATACTATTTGAAGATATAGTGATTTATCCAGCTGGTTTCTTATATAATCTTGAGGTATAAATTTATATAGTGGGAGTTTTAGTGTATTTATGATGCATAGTAAATTGTATTTAAAAAGTAACTTGTGCAATATATTATACAGTCTTGCTTTAGACTGTTCACTCAACACATACACAGAAGCTTAAGAACTGATCCAGATTTTCTGCTCTGAACTTCAAAAATGAGTGGAAACATAAGACATTGCAAAAATCCCTAATTTCCTCTACTGAGGACTTATGTTGTGAAACATTTTAGTTCTGTATGAAAGAACGACTTTTTGGGGCCACACTAGCTGAAATTAGTGCTAAAGTCTGATAATGCCTACACAATGATTGTGTGTGAGAAAGAGAGTAGTGCAGGAGAAGAACTTGGTTTCTGTGTATAAAAAACAAAGGACTGCTAATCTAGGTGCATGATTATTGCCTGATTTGAGTACTTCAACAACCCAATTCTTTCTCTCAAATTCCCTGAAAAAGCCTTGCATGTATTTTGGTATCTTCTGGTGTAATGATGGCCAATTGCTAGGTGACCTACATTTCGGTAAGTACTACTTTAGAAAATTGTATGGTTTTAAAGCAGTTGAATTAATTTAAAAACCCTTTTTACTGTAGCTTGTACATACTGTTCCTCTCTATGGTCCAAATCTGAAAAGTCTCTGAAGTACCATTTTACACACAAGTGGCATCCCCCAAATCATTAAAGACTTCCAAGTGTATAAACACCTACATTTGGGCCGTATGTAAAGCTCACAGATATCTAGCTCCACAGATGCTTAAAGCTTTGGTTCAAGATGAAGCCCCAGGTGGGAGTCGTAACTGAGGTATTGTGAACAAAGAAAAAAAAAAAAAAAGAAGTAATGCGGATTATCCAAGGGATAATCTATCTACCTATAGTTTTGACAATGAACAGTCAAATCCCACCTGGTGAGATAATGTTGCTATGCTAAAGATTTTGTTACGTATTAATAACAAATCACAAATATAATGCAAAAAATACTCATATAATGCACAAAATCAGTCATATAATGCAGAAATCTTGAAACCTGTCATCCATAGGCTCTTGGTTATACACATGGAATTTACCTAGAGAGAAAAGATTGAAGGTGAGGATTTGTCATATTGCCTAGAAGCATCAGAGCCTATACCCTGCTCTTGCAACAGCCCATCTCTTTGAAACTAGTAAGGCTTCATGATGTAATCTAGAACAGAACATGGTCCACAAAACAAAGCAAAATTCAGTCTTAAATTATACACATTTTCCAGCCAATGGCTTATCTAACAAATTTCAGTAATGGATGTGAGGAAAAGAGAAATGAGCCAGGCATTCACATTTAAATTCAAGATATAAAGATACTGAGTCAGCAAAAGTGCTGTTATTAAACTGCTGGAGTGTCATACTTGCTGATGAAGAAAACCTGCTGGTATGTTGAGAAATCCTCACTTATATTTGATGAAGGTTTCTATCATCCTTCACTGAAAGCCTGGTTGCAGGTCTGTGACTCTCATCTCTGAGCAGAGGTGTTGTGAGGGCGTGGAGTGGTACTTTTTGCTATGTGCTGAAGACCAAGTGAAAGAGCAGAAGGGGTAGATCCTAAAAGGTCTATTCAGTGCCCTGAAAACCTCATTTATAGGCATTACTGTGCAGCGCAAAAGCAGCCGCAGTGGAGGCGATGGTTGGAGCAGTGCTTGGAAAAAGCTGTGAGACATCATCTATGACCCTGTGAACTAACTTGTGCAAATTCGGTTTTGTTTTGGAAACTGTTAAAATAGGCAGCAATTAGCAGTCAGGGTGGGACTTTGGTTTGCCTTAATTTTGGGTGGGACAAGCATCTGAAGAGAACCGAGTGCACGGTTCAGTGTTTTTCCTTGAGCCTTTACAACATAAGGAATGGCAATAACAAAGTAGATTGTTTTACATGGTGTTTTAGGCCTCCTAGAGCCTCCAGCTTGTGCCTTTCTCGTGCTATCTCAACCCATCACAAGCTAGGATTCTTCCTGATTAATTTCATAAAAATTCACAGTTCAAAGTTCACCCTACCCTGTCTGAAAAAAACAGTAAATAAAACCAAATCCTTCATTTGGTATTACAAAGGGTTTTGTAATACGTACACTTGTTCTTTCAACAGATTTTTTTTTTTTTCTATAGATTATACAGCTGTCTTATTTTAAGACTTGCTTGGGAATAATTGGATATTGTCTGTTCCAGTTTGGGTAGGCACGGTCCTAATTTGGATAAATGTATCTTGACCAAAAGGACCAGCAACTGGAAAATGCGCCTAGCTTGTTAAAATGATAGTGATTCTTAGGGTTCAGGAAGCTGATATTCACAAATTACCACGATACCTTTTAGTAACTACTTAAATTTTTTTTGAAAAAAGGGATAAACAATTTAGCCTCTCAGTTAATAACCATGAACAGTACTGTAACAGAAGGACTGAATGTAACAAGATAAGCAAACTATACTGTCAAATCTCCACAAGAATGAATTTACTGGGAGTCTTTTATTCCTCCTGAATAAATCTTGTTGGGTAATTCTCCTGAAATATAAATAAACAAACAAATGCATAGGGAGAACTTCCACCATACCGGCCTCCTGCTGGGTTATGACTCAACTCTATCAGAAAGTGTATATGGCCACAAAAACTGCCTCATTGCGCAGGAACATATTTGTCTGTATCTCAAATAAATAAATACATGCTCTTACTCAGTGGACATTTGTGAAGTTTCTAGAGCTTTTATTTCCAAGCTTTTTTTCATGGCCAGCAGGGTTCAATATTTTTTTCCACCCCAGGGCTCATAGAGACTACTTACACAAGTCTTTTACTGTTTTAAAAGAGGTAAACTGTTGCTGAAATTTTAAGCTGCCAACGTCATCTCAAATACCTGTTGAAATTATATTTGAATGAGAGGTTGTAGCTTAAAATACATGATAAATGAAAGTTGCATAAATGTTCACAAATTTTAGGAAATGGGCTTGGTGTCTTTATGTCCCGCCTTATTTCTCATTTACCCGCACAAAACCTGGCACTCTCACTAAGCACATTATTTTTTCCTAGGCTGGAAAGGAGAGGAGGACAGAAAGGCACAAAGGTTTAGTCCATTTTTAATTTCTCATGAGATGCTTTCTATTACGGTTATGGGGTCAGTTTAAATACCTAGGACAAGGAGGCAGAAAGAGAAAATGAAGATAAACAGCAGGCATTTAAAAAGCTAAAGAAAAAAAAGGTATGAACTTGTTACTAAGACAGGGGACTACCTGTGAGAGAATGATGTAACATCTTGTGATGAAGGCTGGTTGTTCATCTAATAGAGTCCCTTTCTATGAACTCATCAAGATTCATATTACAGCTGTTTCCTTGCTCCTGCTCCTGGAATTGGAATGGCCGGTGGATGGTTAGAAATCTGATTTCCGTCGGTAAGATACTCATGACATGCTTTGCTCCTCTTGTTGTTCCTTTATGCCATGTGCTGTGTGAAGAGTTTTTCTTCCTCTGTGTTAGCTACACTTCAGATGCTTCTTCACGCAGCACTTTACCATCAACTTTTATCAGCCTTTTCCTTGTTAAGTGAACCAAGCAAGGCTCTTTTACATCATCTTAGTCTTTCATATGTTCATAATAGTCCTTCCCTGCACTTCTACTTGCAATTGATCTTTCTTGAACATGGGGTGACAAAAATCATAATGGCGTTGTAGAAAAACTTCAACAGTGCATTGCATAACTACACTGATTACGGTGCGCTCATTAATACTTCCCTTAACACTCTCAAATTTGCTTTGGTCATCATATGGAGTGTTTAGCTTTTCTACATGGCTGTTTCACATCCAGACCCATGCTGTGATCAACAGACTTAGCTGTGTTGATGAATAAGAAGAAGTAACCATAGCGTATCTGTCCCTCAGCATGTGACACTGCATTTCTACTGTTGCAGTTGTCACCACCGATTTAATCTCAGTTCTCATAGCAGAGCTATAAGAAGGAGAGTGAAAGAGTTCATTTAGGAAGAGAGGAAGAGAAGATGAGGACCCAGGCACCTGAGTCCTACTGTCTGATGACCTCTTCAGTCACATCCTCCACAACCACATAAGGCCACACCTTTGAGGTGGAGGAAAGATGGAGGAGGGTTTTTCTCTTTCTTTGTTTCTTTGGTTCTGTTTGTTTGTTATATTCTTTTCTTTCTCTTTCTTTCTTTCTTTCTTTCTTTCTTTCTTTCTTTCTTTCTTTCTTTCTTTCTTTCTTTCTTTCTTTCTTTCTTTCTTTCTTTCTTTCTTCTTTCTCCTTCCTTCCTTCCTTCCTTCCTTCCTTCCTTCCTTCCTTCCTTCCTTCCTTCCTTCCTTCCTTCCTTCCTTCCTTCCTTCCTTCCTTCCTTCCTTCCTTCCTTCCTTCCTTCCTTCCTTCCTTCCTTCCTTCCTTCCTTCCTTCCTTCCTTCCTTCCTTCCTTCCTTCCTTCCTCCCTCCCTCCCTCCCTCCCTCCCTCCCTCCCTCCCTTTCTCTTCTTTCTCCCTTTCTCTTCTTTCTCCCTTTCTCTTCTTTCTCTTCTCTCTTTCTCTTTCCTGGTATCCTATCGAGTTATATTTAATGCATAAATATTTTCCAAAGTTTCTACCCCAACTTACCTTCAACACTTCTTCCATTCATGTGGTCATTTCCACTGTTTTTTCAGATGGCATTATCGATTTTTCCTCTTTCTTCTAACTTTAGACTATTGCAAGGTCAACAAATTTCTGCAAGCATTCAAGTCAAGCTGGTGTGGGTCTGGCAGTTAATCGCCTGTCAACTTTCACCAAAGGTGGGAGCCCTCCTGCTTGCTTTCAAACCATGCAGAGCTGGCAGATTCTGCAAATCCCAGTTAAGAGACAGCAAAAATCATGCACTTCTAAACAATTAGCTTCACCCTCTCTAAAGTCTCACACAGATGTGTTAGTTTTGGTTCCTCTAGATCATCAAAGCACTACTAAGTGATAGAAGTGCCTTCTAGAAACATAGGTGTCTTTAGACTGAAATTTTTATACTTGTAACCACCTCATTAAAGTAATTCACCATCTTTCATCAGCACAAACATACAAGCTGTGGTAAGATGTTTAAAGAGAGGACCAGACCCTATAAATAAGTCAGAAGAAAGGAGGAAATAAGAAGTAACTTATTAGCACAGAATGAATATCTAGAGAAAAAAGAATCAAAAATGCAATTATTCATAAGATACTGGTATTTGTATGAAAAAATATACCAATCAAAATTCTAAAATAAGAAGTCTGTTCCATCCCTCCTTCTCTTTAGACTACAGTCATAGCATGTGATGGGTTACAATTTAAAGACAACCAACAAAGTTGGAAGCTTTTAGGGGCATACCCACTTGCTGGCTATTTGCATCTACAATGGCCGGCATGTGAGGACTCTGACATTGTTAATGCTCTTCTGCAAATAGTCGAGGATGACAACGGATACAATTGGCTGCATTATAGGTATGTGCTGTGTGCACACTGGATGTGAAACAACAGAAAACCAAGCAAATGGGGATGAGGAAAGTCCATCGTTTGCACTTTTTAGGTTAGAGGTTTCCATGATGAAGGTATGCAGGCGCAAACAAACTTGACAGTTTAAGTAACCATTTCTCTGACTTTTTAGCCCAAAACAATAGTCTATAGCCTTAACCTTTGATATCTGATATATAAATAAGTTGGGAGTTCTTTCCTTCCAAAATAGGCATTAATTTAAATTTCTCCCACAAGCCCATAATTCATGTTTCCCAGTCAAAGGGTGTTAGGGCTGCTATCTTGCTGCTGCTTAAGCATTTATCAGCATTATAAGTGGTTCCCTGTAGAATGGTTCTTTTCTTTTGCTACTTCTGTATTTTGAAAAAATGAAATCACTATTTATATTTTTCTGTGAAAACTGGAGAACATATTACTTGTTCTCATTAATACCACCCCAGATGTTAGAGGTTATGCTGCACTAGACTTATAATGCTCAACAGCAAAAGATTAGACTTTTTATAATAAATATTGAGTAGATAGCAAAATCATCATTCACTTTTCTTAAGAGTTATAATATTGACTTCAGAAAAGTCAAATTAAATAGAGCCATGAATACACACCCTGGAATAGATTTTCAATATTTGAACAGCATCATCATATAGAGAAATATATTATGACACCCAGGATATTTCCTAGTAAATAGAATAATGAAGAAAATAGAGGAAAGAAAGGAAGAAATGATGTATGGAGAATTAAATAAATTGTAGGGTTTTAACTTTAGCTAAGTAAACCACAGTACTGCAATTAAGTTCATCCTTTTCTTCAGGCCTATTTTATCTGAAGGTATGTACCTGAATTAAAACAAAATGATGAACTAATTTCTATTAAAAGAACAATCAGCACCCAGCTAAAACTTCTTCCTTTCTTCTCTATTAACCCCTCCCCCTCCTCTGTCCTCACCTACTGTTAGTATGAAGGTTATTGTAAGGTTTCCCACATGAGGTTATAGCTGGGAAGCAAGAGTTTTATATAACAACTTGTGAGAAATGGAAGTAAAATCTACAATCTAGCTGATTGATGCTGCTATAGCTGAAGCAGTGTTAGTCAAGGTAGGAAATGTTATGGAACCTCTCCTGTAAGATATATATCTTTATTTCTGCTATTTCTATGTCCCATTCAGACTACATTGTTTCTTGTGCTTCCATATATATTGGTTCTACCTGGGCATGTAAAAGTCAAGGGAACTGAAACACTTGCTACAAGTCCAGAATCTATTCCTTGCTACTGTGTTTCACAGTTGTTCAAGTGTCATTGTGTTGAATTTGTTAATTATGGTAATTTTTTAGGGCCATTTTTAATGCACTAGCTCTTTTTTGTCTGAACCTGCCGTGTTTGTATGTCATTGTTTGGTTTAGCCGCACATCCAACCCCACCATTCAGGCATTGGCATTATTTTCATGTGGGAGGTGACTTAAGTCACGGGCCTCCTCTTGCTTTCACATGCATTATAGATGAAGAATGTGTCAAAACTTCTCAGTCTCCACTGTCTCTGATCTGTATTTGATAGATATCACAACACGGAGGAGCATACAGAGCAACTTCTGCAAGGACTTTCCCACCCTCCTTGATAACGTACCACATCTTCAGAAAAAAAAAATCCTAAACCCAAACAAAAAGAAGACAATATCCCCACTTCTTCCTGGCAAACAAAGGCTACTGTGGTGACTAATGGGTGGTAATTAAACACTAGTGGACTGTGTCCACTTCTCGTCTTCCTTTAAGACTCACTAAGCAGAGTCTCAAATAGCAATATTCCATCTGGGAACTCACACATCTTGCAAATTATCAGCTGATTGGTACTTCTGCCTATATCAGAAAACATTAACTCAAAGAATTTTCAGCCTCTGCATCATATCAGCAACACCTTGCCCAATGGATTTAAAATAAATCTTCAAAAGGTTTTTCTATTTAAATTATTTATTCATTTAATTCCCATTAAAAAGTAACCCAGATTTATTGCAGTTGCACTTAACGTCCTCTCTACTTACGATAAATTCCATCTGTATAAACACACCTGTGTGAAAGAAACAGCACACAGAGGACTACAGATGTTAAATAAAGTGTAAAAGGAAATTTTTCAGGTGGGTTTTATCTTGATGAACTTTACAGCAATATTGCTCTCTCAAGATAGATGCTCCATGCCAGCTGAACGCTTCGTGGCTGAACATCGTTTCTGCAAGAGAGGCCTTTTTCTAGTCAGCTTTTGTTATATATACATACTCCCACATTATTTATTTGACCTTTTGGTAAATTGTTGACACCATGCAGTCTCAAGATTTTTTTTCAGAGACAAGGCCCTTCCTTTTTCCTGAAGAAGTGTCATGTATCTGATCCTGCTTTGTATCTCAGAGAAGGCGGGAGAAGAGGAAAGTTTCAAACTCCCAGTCTTCTTGGTAAATAAGAACCAGAAATGTAAAATACCTGATCAGCATAGAATAATATTTAATAAAGACTCTTGTTCACCATAACCTAATTCAATTCTGCTGTAGTGGGGCAGGCGGCTGTGAAGACCAAAGGGTGAATCTCACATTCAGGGTATGAGAGTTGGCAGGGACTTAGTTTAATGTAAGAGTTTAATGTTAAAAGCCAATCTGAATTTTATATCAAAACACTGCATTGTAATTCTATACTGGGCTTGCTTTGTTACCTTTTTTTACAGGAGCATCTCTGGATAGCCTGTGTTCAAGATTGTATCCAAAAATGTACAGGATAGCAGAGGTTTTTCTTTCTAAGAAGTGCATGATGCATCTTTCTATTAATGAACATCATGATAAACACAGGTAGCTTAAAAATTTCACAGATGCGGAAAGATTGCAGTTCTCCCATGGCCACTGTAAGTCCTTGAGAACCTTAATTTGTGTTACAAATCGTGGCAACCTCTCCTGAAACAATATACTGCTGCTGCTGAAGCAAAAACTTGTTTTTAAGAAGCTCTGTTCCTGTCTAAGCTTAAGCAGATGCTCATAGAAAACAGCAAACTTTTAAAAAAGACAGAATAAGAAGTGAACAAAGTCAGGAAACCAAGGGAGTACATTTCATGCTTCCTAGTGTAATTCTTTGACATGGCTGTCTATTTTGGCATGATGTAGCAACATAAGAAAATAATTCCATGATGATTTTTAGTGTAAAATCTTTTTGTAGAAATAATTTTTCATATTTGGCATTTATGAACTATTTGATGTCTAAAAGTAAGACCCAGAATTGGATTTTCTATGGAAAATTTGTTTCCAGTGAACTCACATAATTTGAGGATTTGGGTTTTTGGAAATTTTTATTACCTTATTGGTTTCAGACTTTAGATAAAGGTGAATGATTCCAGGAAAAAAAAAAACCCATTCACTTGTATTCAGCCTTCTTCTGAATAGTTTTATATCCAGAGATCCAAAATCCTCTATTGACAAAAATTAACTTTAAGATCAAAATTTCAAATTGTTTATTAAACTGTGAAATTAGAAGTGTTGTATTGGAATGGAAGTATTCAGGTAATTTTTGCAATTAACTGGGCAAATCTTTGCAACAAACTTTCCTGTAATGTGCTCTACACCAAAAAGAAAATCAAAGGTAATTCTGAGCAAGAACAGGCTAGGATATCAATGCACATCAGACAGCTAGTGTGTCTTCAATAAACTAAGAAATGGAAGTTCACCACTCATCTCCAGTTCCCATGCTCACCATCAGTGTGCAACTTACTTGAAAAAGGCAGTATTAAAAAGCTTAACCTTACTTATTTCTGTACTGTGACCTTCTTATGTATCTCTTTTTGCTATCTATCTGTCTTATAAACATTGAAGTCAATGGATGGACATAGATGTTAAATGGATGTTAACCATTAACAATCTTATTTCTGTTGACGACTCTGAATTCCCACTACTACATAAAGAATCATCAAACCAGAAGACAAGAGCAGATTTCCTTCCCCATATTTTCATGTGGGGAAAACACAGGAAAAACGTGGGAAGAGAAACTTCCTGAAGGCCATGTACGAGACCATGATTCGAATGCTTTTGCGCTGATGAAAATGACTCCTCATCTTTAGTACAAACATTTGCTTTTTCAGAGCTGTTGAATGCTCAGATTTTTTTACTAACCTCAGTAGATGCTGAAAGAATCCAGGCCCTTTCAAACTCAATACCATGAGAGTACAATCATACCCTCTAGAGGAATGGAAAGCAACATGCATACCTACACTATTATTGCGTATTTTATGTCTAACATCAGCTTTGTTCTGAACATATACTTCTTCTTCTTATTTATTTCTTGCTATAACTAATAGCAATTCAAATACATTGTGTTACAATAAATAGCTTCCCCCCCCTCCCCTTTCTCCTTGATTTGCTAAAAATGGCAGAGATTTTTGCACTGGAAATACCAGATGGTGATTTTCTAAACTACCCATGTCTCCTTCTTTATTCTCCCAGCACTTAATTCATTGCTTTTTGATGGGCTTAGCTTTCTTGTTACCACTCAAAGCCCCTATATGATCAGCTTGGACTTCTCAGATTGGTATCCTGCTCTCCTGTGAAAAAATAACCTACACTTTCAGAATTGTAGCTCTTTTACCTCCAAACTCCATTACCTTTCCCACTGATATTTTTCTTAACCTCAAGAGTGATTTCTCTTGAGATGTATGAAACTGCACAATCACAGCCCACATAAAGCCAGAGGCACACTTTTTCTAAGAAAATACTATCTGATTTTTCAATCTTCTCCATCTTTCCATATCTCCCATTCTTCCTGCCATGTAATTCTTGTGCTTTACATGTTCTGCAGAGCACTTAAATACATTGTACGTAGCTGGGTCTGAATTCTTCTTGTCCAGCAAGAGTAAGAGATAAGATTTCCCCACAGACATGTGCTCCTGCACAGATGCTAACAGGAATTTCATTGAGGTTATAAGTCCTTGCTGGTTTTCTACATTACCATTAACTTGTGCTTGACACAGGTTGGGTCCATGGCAGCAGCAGAATTGCCTGGCTAAGGATTACCTCCTCAAGGATGATTTTAAAGTTACAACACTATAAAACACCTGTGAAAATTCATCTGGAGTTCAAGCCTGGGACTCTGGAGATGCAGCACTTCTGCACCACTTTTCTCTCTACCTCCACAGGCTTATTATCTCCTCAGACATGACTTAGCATAGTCTTTGAATTCACATCTATTGTATAGTGTAGGTAAATAAAATATGTTCTGATGTTCCCTGCTATTAAGCTGGCTAAGGAGAAATTTTACTGGTTATATCCTTGCAATATTGACTAATACCCTTTACACTAAATGGAGAAAAAGGATTATGTAAGCCCACACTTGATCAGATGAAGCCAGACCATTTAAAAAGAAGAAAAAGAGAAAGTCCTAGGATCTGGTGAGGTAGAAGACTAACATTAATAATCTTTGTATAGGGTTGTGTATATCCCAGATGGAGAATGTTACGCTGAAGCTATGACAGTAGCTGTCCACTTCTATTTTTTAAAAATAGAGCAAAAAGGAGTTCCATGAAAGACCAATGCACAGATTCAGAGTTGATGTAAAACTGGTTTATTGTTTATAAGGAAATGTAGCACATTTCTCTATCTTTATGTTTCCCAAATTCCTTTCAACTAAATTGCTAAATGTTGAGGTGAATTGGGAGAGCATTTATTCAATTGGTGACTATAAGCACCAGAGACTGTGATATAGGTTTTTGCAACTTATTTATTGCAATAAACAGCGGGAAAGGAAGCATCATATGCAGTGTTTGGGAGAGAAAGGGACTGAAGTCAGGGTGACAGGGTACACACAAAACAAAAGCCGTTTGTTTGGATGGGATGCTCTAAGTTATGATTATATTGATGTGGTATATTTGATTATAGTATAACTCGAGCTATTCTCAGGTCTCCTTGACAATTCAAAATAATGGAGACACCAACAATTTCTGCAGAAGTGCCAACCTGTGTCTTCTGTGATGTCACAGTGCATGAAAACCCCACATTCTGAATGCCAAACAATGACCGATTCTGTTCATGTAGTTTCTTAAACTTCAGTAGGATTGGATGTGTAAGAGAAACATAATTCAGCCCTCTTTTGGCTTGGGCTCAAATTAATAAATAATTTTTACAAATGCACCCTGTAATTTCAAGTCAGTATAGCTTGATGAGTCAGCAAAAATCTAATGAGTTTTGGTCAAGATTTTGTTGCTGTTGTCCACCTAGCTTCAGCAAGAATTAATAGCTGACAGTAATAATGTACTGAAGATGTCTTCACACACCAGCTGAGGTACAATTAATGTTAGTCCCATTTTCCTTGCTCCCCTTGTCAGGAGAAAGGAAAGGAGGAACAACAACCTGATTCCTCAGTCTTCCCTGCTTACTGCTACCACCACAGCATAACAGGTGTGTTAGAGAAAGTTCAGCTCATATTTAATGGCAGTTATGAACACAAAGTTTTCTATCTAAATGAAACAGAGTTTTATAGGTTTCCTGCTTTACCCCACCAATCCAGCTGATACATCTGTGGTGGAACAGGAGCATGACTGGATGTCCACTTGTAGCCTAATATGTGGATATTCTCATCTCTTTTTCAGTATCTAGGAGTGTTTCAGTATTATGATGGGCTAAATGGGTCTGAGTCAATGCCTTTATGGAGGACAGCTGAGAATTAATCTCAGGCATGGTGATGCGTATCGAAGGCTGCTTTAGACCTTCATCATCTCTCCCATCCCAGTGTGATAGAGGGAAACTGGTCGATGCAGTGACTTCAGTCACCCTTATGTGGTGGCTTTGAAAAAAGCAGGCATTTCTGTTGGGATGATCTTCCTTTTCCAAACCAGCAGGACCATGGTGACCACTGGGAAATGCATGGGAACAAAAATTCTAGAGCGTTCGATCTGGCTCATGGGTGCCTTCAGTAAAGTTAAACTTCAAAATGTAGTCTTGGTATGGTGCCTGTGTTTCATATATCTGTATCTGCATCCATTTTAGTTTAAAGTAGAGGTCACGGTTTCCTAACAAGCATTTGAATAAAATGAAACCAGAAGCTAAATATGGATTCATATTTTACCATATAATATTATCCATATGATAGACGTTTGCAGTTTTCAGCTCAAACCCGTATAGGAGTTAAACTCGTGCCCTAAGTTTCATCTCAGTGCAAAGAGCAAGTAAATGCTGGAAATCAGGATTTGTAATGGCTAACCCAAGCCATCCTTAACTACCTACACCTCTATAATGTCCTATACTGGCTATGCAACTGTAGAAATACACTTAAAGAAGTAATCTGTCCTTTTAGCTAATAACATCAAAATGAGACCTTTTTCTTCACTTTGCCTGGACCTCTAACCTTTAAAGGTGAGTTAGACAGCTGCAGAAAACCTGATCTCATTTTCTGCCCCCGGCAAGATTTTTTCAAGTTCATCTTCTTTTTTTCCCTTCTCTCAAAATCTGATGAAAAATGAAATGTCATGAAAACAGGCTCTGAGGCTAAAAAACCTCTGTCTGTCTCTGTGACAGATGTCAGTTTGAAAGGTTTCAGGTCACCTGTCAGAAGTATGTCAGTATGATCCATACAAACATCTACTCAACCTCTAACACTAACATTGAGTTCTGCTTTTTAAAATACCCCTTGAAAAAGAATCAAATGATTTCAAGTCACTGCCTTTTCCCCTTTCTTTTAACTCTGATTAATGAGCCAAACTCTTAGGCAAAAAAAAAAAAAAAAAAAAAAAAAGAAAGGGGGAAAAAAAAAAGAAAAAAAGCGCCTTTAAAAAAGGACAGCTTGACCTTTTTGTGCCCCTGGCAGTGAACCAATCAGCATTCTCGTAATCCAAACACAGATGCCTGGAGCTAAACAAATCCTATACTTGTGAACAAGAATTCAGTTTGCTGTCAAAATACAATGACGAGCAGCAAAGTGCTGCTCTTAAGCAAAATATCCTGAATTAAATTAAAATGTTTTTGATTAATAAAAGGAGTAACATAAGTAATGTCATACATCACTAATAGCATCATTTGGAAACAATTACGTTGAGATATTTATGCATATATATTACATATGTACATTTAAAGCACAGTACCTCATCCCTACATAAGACATGATCCCGTAATATTTTATGCCACCAGAAACATTGCTCATCTAATGCTACAATTCAGTATTTTGTAGTGGTTAATTAACAGGCTTGAACGTTATTTTGTTCCTGGCTCAGTGTCATAATGTTTGCATTATTTCTCACAACCGAGTTCTGCCCTTTAAAGACTAAGCCTCTGTTTTGTTAAAAAAATTAATTGCAGTATTAAGGAGAAGATCCCAGCTGCATGACAGTTTTTATCAGCGTGCTGTTTTAATAGTCTACCAAATAGATATGTTTAGAGCTTTCTGCCAATTTCTATTTTCAAGTGTTCCACATAGACCCTATCGAGTAGGTTCTTGATGTCAATGGACATATTTCTGGATGTTTCTTAAAAATCTGTAATTTTAGGGTCTAATGTAACAGTTGAGAAAAAAGATCTAGACACCGCACGGATAGACCACAGATGTACCAGATCCAAATTTCAATGTAATCACAAAGTAATTCAGTGCTAATTTTTGTTTCAGGGCTAAACAGGTCATTTAATTTATGCATGAAACTGATGAGAAAGCATGGATGGTGTTTTTATGCTGTGTTTCCATGGAACGCTCTCCTCAGGTGTAGAGTTCTTCTTTTAACTCTTTTGTAATACATTATTCGTATGCTGCTGCTCACTGAGTGTCCATAATCTCTCTTTTTTCTCATAAGTGCATATACCAAATGTGGAAACAAACTGTGTCAGATTTCAGGTTGGTTTTTTTTTTTTTTTTTTAAATTATTAATGATGGCACTGTGCCGCTCTCCAGGAGTTAATTTCATTTACATTTAAACTGATTCATATGACAGAAAAACAGTCAGTTTGGTATCAAAGGGTTACAGCTCTTACAAAACAAGTATCAACTTCATTTTGGGCAGTCCTACAGAGACTTGGGAACAATTGGAGAGAGAATCAGGCACAGAAAACTATCAGTATTGTTTAGACAAAGATAACCACAAACATCCTGAAATACTTAACCGTGTCTAATCTCTTAGTGACTCATGTTTACATTATTTTTTACTTTAATGTTAATTTCTTTCTTTTTTTTTTTTTTTTTTTAATCTTCCATTCTATTTTTTAATACAATCATAGAGTGGAAATAAAGAAGTTTACATGTCATATTAGGTTACAAGATGGATAGTATGATTATTTCAAAGCTCTGATGGGAATGGGTAGTTTTACTAAAAACTGCCAGCTGCACAATTTCTCCGGTCACAGTGGTTGTGATGCAGACTGGACCAGGACTGAACACTATCTTGAATACTTACTGATGCAACTCCAAGTCCACCTTGCAAATGAGGGTAAACCACTTCAACAAGCAATATTCCTTCTGTCTGCAGAATTGTAAATACTAAGCAGTAGTTACAGAGATTTCCTTTCTAGTGTTCTCATAACTTCAAGGTTTGCAAATAAATCTGCAAGATATCATTTTTTCTTGTGCCAAAAAGCTTATTAATCCTATGGGTTAAATGCTAAGAATGTTTAAACAGATGATAAACCATTTAACGTAACTTTCTTGCCTCCAGTTATTTTCAGCACTTAGGCTGTGACACTCTGCTCCTCTGAATAAAACCATGAATTAAAAGGTATACACATTCCTTATCACACAGAAAGCCCTTTTAGAACCTAATAAATTAATTACATCTCCAAAGAAAGTCTTTCACTTGCTTCCCTCCCTTAGCATTGCCAACTACATCTAGCCAGCCAGCCAGATACTGAGAGGGCATTATTGCAGATTACAATCAGAAATGTTGAAGCAGTTATTGGTGTCACACTGGAATAGCATATTAACATCGCCACAAACAGTCTTTCCCTTGTAAGAATAGTGCTTTGATGTTCCAACCCCTAGCAAGAATAGTTGGAAACACAAAAAAAAAAAAAAAAAAAAAAGGGAGGGTGAAAACAGCAATGATTGTGAAGACAGATTTCCCAGCTGAAATTAATAATTCTGAGCAGCACTAAAATTAATTACTCTGTAGTTGTAAGCAGGCAGCGGATTTATGGTAAATGACAGAGTGTTTGCAAATTTTCCTGACTACTCGATTAGAAAATGCACCAAGTACAGGCGTCAGCCGAGCATGCATTATTTAAGTGGTTGGTGTCTGGCGACAATCTGGAAGCTGCAATTGTTGTGGTTGCCCGTAGGAAAATTCGCACTTTCTGGGAGAAATTCTTTCACCTTTGTGTGCCCACAGCATGGATCTCTCCTCATGGCAGCTGTAGGATACACTGGAACTTCATGACCTGGAAAATGTGGGACAACTGACACAAGGTGACCCACTGAATGCTGGGGTAGGCCCAATTAATTTAAAATTTTGCTTGGCCTTGTCTCTTCCAATTTTCTAAATCCTCTGGAAAAATGATTAATGCGTACACTGCCAATGTGAAAATATTTTTGACCCTATTAAAGTCGACCAAGGGTAAACCAAGTGTAGGCTGGCATTGTATCAAACTAGCTTTATTAAATTTGATTGGAGGTTTGTATGAGGAAGGGACAGACAAGGACATTATTTTGCACAGCAACTCCCTTTTAAATGAAAATACTGGGAGGAATACAAAGTACTGGTGTGCACTGATACAGAGCTGTATTTAACCTAGCAAAATCTTACCAAAAAAGTGATTATTTCTGAGAAAGCTCAGTAGTTCCTCCCTGTGAATGTATGCTGTCAGTGAAGTTGATTCATTATCCAATGAGCGTTGTTTCCCTTGAAGTAGAAAGGGAATGATTCAAACCTTGCCTTACTTCTTGCCTTTTTGGATTTTTATGCCCCAATCTATACTTGTCTTTCTGGCTCCAGCAGCTGGAGACACATCCAGAGGAGGATTTTGTTTTCAACACCTTTCCAAAATTCTACAGCAGTCCACTTTTTTTTTTTTTTTTTTTTTGGTCAGTGAAGTGCTCCTGAGTTCTGCACAAACTGAAAATCACTAAGTTTCTCAGAATTTATCCTCATGCATTCATGATCCTTAAGCACAAGACCCTGTTCTCAGCTCCCAGGAACACTGAAGGCTGAAAACGGCATATTACAGAATCACAGAATCATTCAGGTTGGAAAAGACCCTTGGGATCATTGAGTCCAACCATCAGTCCTACTCTGCAAACTTCTCCCTTACACCATATCCCCCAACATCTCATCTAAATGACCAAGACTCCATATTGTCCAGATCTGATATCTCATAGTGATTATTTTAACTAAAAAATAAAATAAAATAAAATAAAGTCAAAATGTAACACAACTTCCTAATTTTCTGTATAGAAAAGAGTGGTAGCTGCGCTGTTTTTTACCCCCCTAAACCTAACAGAAGATTTCAGGAGCCATCCTGCCTTCCCTGCTGCTCCTTGTCCTGTTTAGGTAGCCTGTTGGCTAGCTTGGCTAATTTAAGGTGAGTCTACATGAAGAAGGCAACTGGTCATAAGTTTGCCTGCTCCCAGTCCACTCTTACTTAAAATACTCCAACTCCAGCTTGGAAACTGCAACTCTGTTAATTTAAATTGGTGTTAATTTGAATTGGTGTTTTCACAGAGGGTGTGCTACCTCTGATGCAGGATCTCCAAACTGACTCTTGCCTGCACAGCTGCTGGACTGAGATGTGTGCAGGAGACACTGGACACCGTGAGATGCTGGCTATGGGGAGTAGATTTTTAAGGCTAAGATGCTTATTAAACAATCCATCAGAGTGTTTTTCTGCTTTGTATCAAATGACAGTAAATCACAAACAAAACACTTGAAATGGAGTGGTCCAACCCGTGTAGCGGAGAACATTCAAAGCTTTTAGCATTTTTGAGTGGTATAAGACTCATAATTACAAAATGTTCTGTACTGACAATGTGAAATAATCCTTCAACCACTCAAGACAGAGCAAAAGCAGAAACTACTCAGCCTAGACAGCCTTACTTACAGCCATAACTGCAGCGAAAAAATAACCAGACTTTGTCTTTGAGGAGATGAACATAATGATGCACATGAATGACAGCATTATTTTGGTAAGATGTGAGCTCGCTGGAGACCACCAACAAGCTGTCAGCAGATAAGCATTAAATGATTTTGATGAAATGACTGAAATCCTGCTTGAATTAAGCTTGATAAACTAAAATGAAGAGGCCTCTAAACATCCCTATTGAGCTTCCCCCAAATGCAAATTTAACATCTTCAGAAAACAATCCATCAAATCTAGATGTAGTGTAAATATAAATATATACATATACACATATACATGCATAAAGTTTTTAATTAGAGAGATGTGGACAAATTGTTTTTGTCTACACTACTATTAACCTAGTTATCTAGAGTCAGAGTGAAGTGTTATAGTCCTCCAAACCTGTGATACGTCAGTCAGAGCCAGCTAAAAATTAAGTGTGATATGCAGAGTTTGGATCTGACTATTGAATATGTTTTTTCCCCAAACTCAGAACTCATCTACAAGTCTCAACCATTTATACTTAAACAACCATTAATATAAGAAGATCTCTGAATGTCTACTTACTGCCATAAATTTGAATTGGCTGAAATGAAGGACAGTGTAAACTTGATGTGAAGTACATAGGTTTAAGCATGTGAAAGAGAAACATGATGGTAGCTCATCCCAATCTAATAAATGAGATAGTTACAAGGATTTTTGAAATGATACATATATATATTGGAGTGCACCACTGTTATACTTGAATTATGTCATAGTTTGTGAGTGAGTGTACTTGGTAACTTCTCCAGTAAATTAGTCTTTCTAGCACATAGTGGACTGCCTACAGCATTTCTGAGAACAGCGGCAGACCCAAGAACCAAAAAAAATAAATTATTTGCATGATTCTGAGCTACTTTTAATACTGAAACTTCAAAGATGAGTTCAGCAAAGGGTGAGAGGACTCATAAACTGTGCAAGTCTAATTTGCTGAAGACATGCAGACAGTTTCTAGAATGACTAAATAAATTGCAATTCATTTTTTCCACTTCTATTTTATCTCTGTGCTTTATGTATTTATAAGGCATCTATCATTTTGTACTTAACTATGAAGCATTTTGAGTCAAACTCTCATTAAAATTCTCCCTTAGTAACTAAAAAGAGAAACACAGAGAGACACCTGTAAGCTGGTTCAACCAAATATTTTACTCATTTGTAATATGAACCTCTGATTATAGGGCAACATCTGCAGCTGATGTTTTGCAAATGCTGTCTTGGAGATACATCAGAAATGTCTTGTGTTAGGTCCTGGGTTTGGACTGCTTTGAGGACTCCCACTCCTGTAGCCTTTGCCACCACCTTGCTATTTTACTTCTCTTTTCTGCCTTTTCTGGAGAAGTCAGCCCTTTCGGTGGCAATTATCCATACAAACAAAACTGTGCTCTCCTGCCAGGCTGTTTGGGTATTGTTGCTGTTGTTGAACTGCATGTTCGATGGTTACCTGTCCTCTTGGAGACTAGAGGATAAATAAACTGGGAGGAAAGTGGAGGCCCCTAATATCTCGCAAAGGGATTATGAACAGTATCCATGTATTGAGCAGGACACCTCTTTTCATTTCAGAGCTAAGCAGTGGCGAACATCAGAGAGGAAGGTTTCATGTTTGACTGACAAAACATCATAGGAACTGAAAACATAATAAGCAAACAGTTTTCTGGCATAAATGGGAAATGAAGGATCAGGTCTGAGAGTAGTCACAATACTGAAACTAACTGTTTGTCTTCCAGACAGGCTCAATTCCAGCCCTACTGATAATTACAGCCACCGCATCATTGTCTTTAGAGACAAAGTGGGAGGTATGGTCTGTCTTTCGTATTCAGCTCATGGTAGGACTGCTCAGCATTTATGTGGGATTCAAGGGGTCACAAAATAAGTACGTGTTGCCCTTAGCTTAGATGGCATCATGCTGAGTTACTTCAACAAACAGGAGAAGTAGTCAGGCACGAACAAAGTAAATGCTTCCAAAATATGCAGCATCATGAGATCTTTTGCTCTAGATTGGTCCACAAACTCACTGGACCTGGTACTCAAGTTGTTTACATTTCAGGTGGTCTTAAATCTCCAGAGTAGGTGTTTTTTATTTTTAGTCTCTTCACAGTTCTCCATTTTCTGCACCGGACACCTCTGACTCATAACAGCATAAAACTTTTCTTGCTTAATCCAAAATCGAGGAGATTCCTGTTTTCCTCAGGATGAGAGAAACATGAACCTCTCACTCATCAAGATAAGTGTTATCTTTAGTTCCAGCCTTGTGATGACTGTGTGTATCAAAATACTGCTATCAGACCAATTCTTTTATCAGTAATGGTTCTGTCTCTTCCTGAACTGACCACAACCTCTGGGAGAATTTGGGCTGGTTCCACTTTGTGGTGTGCTAACCACAAGCACTAGACAGGCAATTTTTTGAAGACTATGGACAGTAAGGGGAGGAGAGCGACTGAATATCAGTTTGCAGAGAAAACAGCACAATTTTCTTGGAAAAATGTAGTAACAGCTGATTTGAGCACCTGGCTGAATGCAGAGGGTCGATTTGCTGGATGAGTTATTAGAGATGGATCTGCTCGTGGATAGCTGACCACATCCATTGTCTAAGTGGGAAGGCATTCACTGCTCATGCCGACAGCTGCTGTGGGGAGAGGTGAGACCTACAGAAGAGATGATAAGGAGTAGATTGATAGTGCCTCTACATCGAAAGGCCTGCCAAAGGCTAGTGCAGTCTTGAGTTCAGTCCAGCTTAGTTCCTTTTCTCTTTTATCAATTTTTCGATGAGGAGCAGACGTGGAGTTTTCCAGGACAATTGTGTCTATAGGATAGATGAGTGGAATAACTTCAGATAATTTTCTCTTTTATGACTGAAGTTACATATATGTTCTGTATTAACTACCGCAGCAATATTGTAGATAGAATGGTAGATTTAATGTTTTTTCCTGTTAAATGCTGAAAAGTTTTTCAGCTGAGGATTCTGCAGGGGCAAAGCCCTCACAAACTGGTTCCCAATTAGCGTCGTAATTCCCATATTTCCAAAATTAAGTATAAAGGTTGAAGTAATTAGTAGTTATTTCCTGTATTTGGCACAGAAATTAAGTCTTTCATAACACTACAATTCCCAAGTGACTGAGGATTACCTTTTATGTAATATTTCCTCCCAAGTTTTGCTGTGCTACTGAAGCTGCATGGTTCAGTCAAGACAGGACTCAGATTCTCTGCATCCCAGAGATGCGATTGCAATTACACCGTTTTTATAAGGTTCTCATTTAACGGCTGGTACATGGTGATGTAGCTGAGCTTTGGTTCTTGCTCGATACAAGTTGCTGAGGCTATCTGAGATACGAAGTTATTAAAGACAGGGATCTACTCCACAGCTTAACTCTGATGGCAGCAGTCTGGTTGGAGACCTTTCCCTTTGTATATTTCTCTATGTAGGTGTCATGACCCTTCCAATTTATTATTATGTATGTTTTGTGGATGAGCAGGTATTACAATCATTTTTAGAGTATATTTGTCTTAGTGTTTTCAGTTCACAGCGGAATTTTGCCCACTTCAGGATCATCAGCTGACTTCATTTCACTCTCAGCTATTGGTCAAGACTTTTCCCAGTGAACTATTATCTACTCATTTCAATCATTCAAAGATAACTCAAAAGAGCAGTAGAATATAATATCCTAAAACTTTGTATTTATTTTTGAGGTACTGCACCATGCTAGCATACTTCTATCATGTCACATTGTGTTACACAGACTTACAGTGAGAAGAAATTTAACGGGAAGTGACATGGTGTAAGTGATGCACTGACATGTATAATTTAAGGACTATACTCTTGTTGGGAGCAGACACCTGCAATTAATTCAGATATTGGGAATTCAAAATGAAACTGATGATTAAAGCCAGAAGGGACTTAAGATGCATATTAAGCTCATGAACTGGTGAATTTCTCTGTTTATCTAGCAGAACAGCACAGTTACAGTTACTAAATTTCTTCTGAGAGCTCATCTGTGGAGTGCCATTGCTGCTACTTTGACAAGATTTTATCAGTCCACAAAATACACAGAAATTCATATTTCTTCAGTTCCTATCCTATCCATGAAGACAGAGCTTGAATCAAAAACACTTTAAAAGGGAAATATCTTTGTTTTCTGTTCTTTTAATGTTTTTTATTAAATCAATATCCAAATGGGTGACTAGTTTTATCCAGGAAATTTCATTTTACTTTCTATGGTGCTGTGTTGGTGGGTTTGCTGAATACCAAGCAGAGGTACTGCTTCATGGACGTGACCAGAAGTCAAAATTCTGTATGAGTAATTTTTCAAACATTCGAAGTTACGTCTTATAAGTATCTCTCAAGTATCTCTTCACAGACCGTTCTAATGCAACAAAACATGTTGGCCTTGAAGTGTGCCTACACATCTGTTGAATTTTTTGTTATAGTTGTATACCTGCAACCTGAAATTCAGTATTTTGATCATCTCTGATAGTGGGAATATACTGCTTTGTTTAGCTGTGCCCTACTATGAAAGCCCTCAATGAGCCAACAGCTTGAGCCCTGCATACTAATAGTAATGAACATTGTGATCTTAAGATTGAAGAAATGTGTACTTTCTGTCTACTGAAATAAATCTACATGTGAAGGCTATAGATATCTTCGCATCTATTTACTTAAAAAAGCATTTAAGAAAGCTACTGGAACAGCTTTGAAATATAATAATGTGAAAAATATAAAAGAGCAGCAGCAGCAGCAGCGGAATTCATCCTATTATGACACCAGTAGTTTTCACTGTAAGTTTATACGTACTAACTTTATGGCTAGCTTATCACTGATTAAATGCTAACCTGTGTTTATTTACAGCTTGTCTGTTATTTCCCACTGGACTACGGGCAATTGATCAAAAAGACACTGTTGACAGACACCTAAATTAGTAAACCGGAGATTAAGATCTTTGTTTAAAAATAATCATCATGTGAATATTAATACTTAGGGCTCTGTAAAAAGTTTTGGCTTTTTACTTTAAGTGTAAACCCTTCTTTTCCTAAGACCATGACAGCTGACAGAAAAAAAGCAAGAAAAGTAAAACTTGGAGTGTGCCCTGGAAATAAAAGATAACTCTGGCATCAAGTTTTCACACGTATTAAGAAAGCCCAACAGTCAAATAATAGTGGAGGTACATGAAATGCATAGCAAACTCAGGGGAATATCCCAGGTGGACTGAACGGGTCAAGAACAAAAATCCGTGTAATCATTGTACTCCAAAGTGAAGGCAGCATTGCCAAGATCCGCCCTTCTGAGCTGAGGCAGCCCTCGCTTGCAAAACTGCTGGAAGATGCATTTCCCTGGCATTGGAAATATATATATTTGTATTTCTAACAAAGCTTTTAAGCGCAGGCAGTCTGTCTGATGCCCCCTAAATTGCTGATTATTCATTTTTCCACCTCCTGTCATTTCTGGGACTGTTTGATTAGGCAAGCATTCTTTTTTTTTTTTTTTTTTTTTTTTTTCCATTTTTTTTCCTGGCTAGACTACTATCAACCAATAACGGGGGTTTGAATTGTGAGGCTGGCCAACCTAGTACAACATACTTGCTTCATTTTCCCTGAAGAGTTTGGCAGTCCTGAAAGACATGTTCAGTGTAAACGAACAACTGAGAATGTAATTAAGAAGCATGTTAAACTATAAAAAAGGGGTAGTAACCACAGTATGCTTTCATTAATTAAAGCACTTTCTAATATCAGCCAATTACATCAACCTCCTCTGGCCCTTATATTTCTTAGGCTTTGTGTAACTGGTCCCTTTATCTCTAATGGGATCCTTATAATGCTGACCATGTGGCTTTAGAACAACACCAAAATGCTAATCTAATCCCCAGTGTTGCCCAAAGGCATTACATGGGCCCTGACATGGATCCAAGATTGGTGGCACCCTAATTCAAATAAAAGCAAGAATTAGGGCTGATCAGGTGTCTCAGTGACAACAGTACAATGAGCGATTGGGGGAAGGTGGGGGCAGGTTGGGGAGGGGGAGATGGCAGCAGCAAACAATCAGGCACATTTCAAAAGTAATTGGTCTCCAGGGAGGGTGCGGGTTGCTTCCTAGACCACTTCTACAGAGCCCTTTGCACCTTGCCAGCTGGAGGGAAAGTGCAGCCACTTCCAGAGAATAGTGGCGGGGCTAATGGAAGTGCACGTACGTGTGAGAACGGAAAGCAGGCAGCCTGAAACTGACGGAGTCTATTAAAACGGCTCTTTCTTCCAGATTTTCCTCCTTTTTTTTTTTTTTTTTTTTAGATTCAGCCTCGCCTTTACGCTGATTTTCAGATAACTATACTAAGTGTGGAAAGTTAGGATCCCTAAAAGCAGTTTAAAATCACAGGGCTACACTTCCATCCCTGTCTTGCTGCATACATGGCGTGAAATGAAATGACTTCAAAGCCGCAGAAGCTTTTCAATATTTTTTATGCTTTTTTTTTTTTTTTTTTTCTGTACCATTGACTTCTGTGGAACAGTTTTGTTCTGTAGATCTCAAAGCATTCTCCAGCTGCATGACTGCACCATCATCCCTACTCTGTGCAAAGGGGAAAGATGCTGTGAGCTGGTGTTTTGTGCTCAAAGAGACTGAATGCAACCTCCAATAAGGACTTCAATCTTCTTATGGGCTCACCCCACCAGATTACAGGCATCTTCCTAAAATTAAATTAATAAATAAATAAAAACAAATCTCTGCTGCAGGTCTAAATGGAGCAACCGAACAGACAAAGGAATAAGAAACCAAAAATCCCAGGAAATATTTCAAGTCATTTTAGCTGTTAGAAACTCCCCAGGAATTCTATCAGACTTGCCCTGGCTTCTTGCTCTGCCAAGTCAGGTACCAGCAAGTCTCTAACTTTAGCCTGTAACCACTATTCAGGCATGACTAAGCTTTTCCAATACAACTAAAACACAGCATTTAGTCAGTGGAATTTAACACTCTTTTTCAAGATCTGTCTCTGAGTTGCTGTGTCCCAGGCAGCTTGTCCAATCCAATCTGTGCTTTTGGGCATTAGGGCAGAAAATTTCACGTCTTATTGGGAAGGTGGTTGTCAGATTTGCCTTCAGAAATCTGTAAGAGGAGCCCAAATTTTTAGTACTTTCTCCTGTATCTTTTTTATGGCCCTGCAAGTGACAGAAACATATGAAACATGATTAAGCTGTGATTTTTTTTTCATCTGCTGGAAAGGTATAGAAAGATCTGAGAGTGCATTAGAAGACAGGGCTTGCTGATAGACTAGATCAGCTTCTGCAAAACCTTTTCTGAGTGGGTAACAGAAATACATGTACATACGTAATTTTTGTCATTAGCTTTTCTTTTTTCTTTGACGATAACAATCTTTACTTGTTTCACTCCAACTTCACCAGATAAGAAAACACAGGTCTGAATTGTGTTAGTTCACCTGGAAAGCCATAGCTTAATGCAGAAAGTTTCTAGAAACAGAGAGACTGTGGGGTTCTCTGTGTTCTCTGCTGTGATCTGTCCTCTACAAAAAAACCCATACCTGTTGTTAGACCAACTTGCTTTGTGCCCTGTGAACACCATCTGACTCTTACCAAAATATTTCAGTCCTACAGTCCAATTTACAGAATACTCTTCTTCATGTCCCAAGGTATTCTGATGAAGATTGAAATAAAAAATTGACTGCTATACTTTTCTTATCTCCTTGCTGAAAGAATGTTGGACTATGACTGCCACCAGGCTATACATTTTTTAACCCTGATAATAAGGCAGGTTAAATCCAGACACATTGTCACCATCTTTTGTTGGCAGGAACAATGGAGACAGAGAGACTTTGGATGAAAGGAACAAGTTTGTGGTGAGAGATCATCCTATAGTGACTTCCTGCTCCTATAGAAGTCGATGGGGTGCCCTTTAGTGCAGTGCAGAACCTCGGACTACCACATTGTTGCTTTTTTCCAGCCTTTCTCAGGGGATGGTACCTAAAATGGAGACACACCAGAGAATTAGTCCCCTCACCTCACAAAGAACAGCTCTCCCTTCTCATGGAGAGATTAAGTGAGGTATTACCATGCACATGATGCAGTTTTTCCTTCGTCCTCTTCTGAACGCATTTTCCAGTTAGTGGAAATATAATCTCTTAATTCTGGAGAGTGTAACAACTCTGATTATATTTTTAACTGCTTTACGGATCACACAGCAGACCTATAATGCGTGTTCTCAGAAAGACAACTAATTTTCATTTTCAATCAGCTTCTCCACAAGATTTTTCATATAACTTCCCTTCACGCCACTAATTTCATTTTAGACCTGCCATCATATCACACATCCCTTTGCCTGCTGTGCTAACATGTTCTCACACGCTTGTCCTTTATTACCGCAAGAGGCAAGACTCATAATGACGCTCACCCTTACACTTTGCAAAAGTTCTGGGGCAGCACCCTGGCTCCACCAGAACAAGAAAAAAACAGAGAGAGAAGGGATTTAAGGATAAATGAAGAGAGCAGGAGAAAGCAATTCAATTAAGAGTAAATAGAAGCTCTAGCCTAAGCATACTTGAGGTGACTTCAGCAGCACTTAGCTGTCGCAGAGAGGAACCTGGCATCGCATTTCTTCAAAATACCCTGTGCAAACCTATAAGCTCTGAGACAGAGGAATTTTTTAGTTCATATTCAAGCAATGTCAGTTCAGCGTAGGCAAGATTCTCCTGTTACAGCCCAGCAAGGTTTTAATTTGAGCTGCTCTATATGAACATACGGAGGCAGCTTTCCACATTCCAGATGCAGTGGATGGTGCTTGCCCCAGTTTGGTGGCCATTCTGCCTGTGCAGTGAAAATGGGTGGTAGAGGGGAAGGGTTTTGCAGACAGGCAACTTCTACCCACAGACATATGCTGCGTTGGTCACCAGCAATAAGAAGACACTGTCCTCCCATCTTTCCAAAAGGGCAAAGTCGAGCCTTTTGTGTTTTATGTGAATTAGGTGTGCTGTGGTGGTCTCCTAAGCCATCTCCTCTCAGCAGGAACACCGGGTCTGGCTTTTAAAGATGCCCCTTGGCTTTCCACTTGTGAGGGTGGAAGCAGTAAAGGGAGCACTCGCAGATCAAAGGTCCATTGTGGAGAGAAAGTGGTTTGCACACCAGCGTGGTGGATCCCCAATCCTGGTGCTCCCCCTCCCATGCTGAGTGCATCATGGCCAGCTCTGCACCCACCAGCTCCTGCTCTGCCACTCTAACAAACTATTATTTTGCAGAAGACATCCACTCTAATTACCCCTGTGCCAGGAGCAGTGACATCTCTGCTGATGGCCAGCTCTTCCGTTACGTACCTCGCCGAAATGTCCGTCTCGTTCCTTTGTGTGCAAGTGGCTCAGAGTAATTGAAAACAGAGCATAATATTGGGTCGCTGGGGTAAGGGAAGGATACAGAACATATTAGTGTTCCACATAACAGGGACAGAAATGTGAAAAGAACTGATCGAGTCTTTTTGCAGGTTCATTGAGATTAGCTCAAGTGAAGGCCCTCTTCTGCTCTTTGCCTTGAACGTGAATAGGAAAAATCTCTTGTGTGTCACCACTTTACTCAGCTGAAACAAAATTAATCCAGAAGAGAAGTGGGAACAAGCAGATTTTTTTTTCCTCCAAGTTTTGTTGTTAATTAAAAAAACAATTACCAAGGATTTCTAATTACTTTACAAGTACACTATAGCCTGTACCTGCTCCTCAGCAAATTAGAGAGATAATACTTGAAACGTCTTATTAAACAGAATTACTCTTCCTCCACATCCATTCACACTTCTGCTTAATAGTCTTTTTGAGCAACACCTCCGTGAAACATTTATGTCCATTAAGGTATCTTACCAGTATTAATACTGTTCAATAATTTCCCTGTTTTGCTGTTGAAAATGCAATAGATTAGCAAGATTGAGCTAAGGGGCAGTGTTGGAAAGACCTTCAAATATGTCTGTTATAACAGATGGTCCAAGAAAAGTGGCTGCATAACATGTTGAACACCGTGGTAAGAAGGTGATAATCACTTCAGAAATTCTATGGACAGCCTTGAGAGGCAAACAAGAGACACCATGGATACAGAGAGGGGAGGACGGGCAAAAACTTGACACAGCCTTTGAGAGGAAGTTAATAAAGTTAGAGCAAGTCTGTGTTACGGTGAACAGAAAATCACCCAGGAATTAACCAGGTGAAAAAAGCAGCAAAGGATCGGTGTGATTTGGGGCAGCAAATACATAAGCATCATGATTTTGCCCCTGATGGTGCTGAGTTTTCTGCAGACATACTGCATTTAATTCCAAGCAATCAGTAACAGAAAAGCAGTGACCTTATTAGAGGAATTCAGCAACAAAATACCAAAACAATAGAGAGATTAATGGTGATGGTAGTGATTAACATGTAGTTCATAAAAAAAAATAATTAAAAACTGTTCTGAAATATTTAAAAGACGTGAACGGAGAATATGTGCTTCAAAGGGAACTGTAACGTGACCTTAAGAAACCATACTGCTATTTAGACATGGTTTTTAAAAAAAAGGAAAAAAAAAGAAAAAAGCTTCCTGACAAAGATGTTTTAGAGTTTAGAGTGGTTTTCAAAGAGAAGCAGTAGAGTCCCATTGATTTAGGTACTGGACTTTAGCTAAAGGGCAAAGCAATAGCTAGTAAAGCATATAGGCCACCCTGCTCAGGACTTCTAATGATCTTATATTCTTTCCCAAATGTCAATGGTGTAATTCTTTGTTTCATAGCCTGAAATCCTTGGACTTCTCTCAATTATAATGAAAGCAACTGAAGTGAAATAGAAAATAAGTAAGAAAACTTCACAACGGTATTTTGGGGGGTGGGGTGCTACCATTTTTAATGCAGTATAATGTGTGTTATAAAGTCCACTTCCTTTTTTCAGTGTAATTAATTGGTCATTTCCTGACATACAAGGGTACTGCAAACATTAATTGATTGAGGTAATACTTTAACTTCTTTCCCCCTCTCCAGGCGCAAGTGTGGAACCAAGAATTTTCTTGCATTTGGAACAACCAACTCAGGGGTTTCGGATTCTGCTTTTAAAGAGAGCTTTCACATTTGAAATGCAATTTTTTTGTGTGGGGTTTTTTTTTAATTTTAAAAATTTCTACTGTTGTCAAAACACTGATTGAATCTTATTTTGAATATTCAAATATTATTTAGGTTATTACTTACTGTCAGCATCTACATATTATATTGTAACTAAAGCACGGATAAAGCACGACCACACCAAAACATAACATCTTTTTTACAGTTTATTGACAAATACCATTTAAAAATCAAAGCACAAGGGGAAAAAAGCTCATTTACCTTGGAATACCTCAGAATTAAAATTTTTCTCACCTTAATTTTTAATTACCATATCATTCAAGACCGTAAAATATGTGCTATGAGTGCTTCTTCCTGAGTGTTTAAACCCACTTTTTTCTTTTTTTTTTTAAAAAAAAAATTTTCTCTCCCTCACCACGTGTGGATTTTCACATATTTTGGGAGGAGAAAGAGTCTTTGAAAACTGACAGGTCAGTTTGGGCTTGTAAAACACAGCATACAGTTTGGTTACTTCAATTTGCTGTTTGCTTATGAATCTCATTTAACCATTTATGTTGTGCACTGCTTCGTATTTACATTCAGCACATGGTAACAGTAACGCTACTTATGCAAAATACAATAGACGGAACTTTTCCTGAAATAACCAGTTAGTCTTAGAGTTTCTATACGATCTCCCTCTTGAGTAAGTAATAAGAACAAAATCACATATTGAATGATATTCTCAGGAACATATGTTTTAATTGGTTCCTGTGCACCATCATGTTTTCCAAGATGGCAGTACCACGAAGCAACATTAATATCTATTCAAAGCAAAGTAGATCACAGCTGGCAGGTAGATTTTATTAGAGACTTATGAGGAAGAAATAAATTAAGCCACAAGGGATAAACTGAATAGGTTGAGGGCTGACTGAACCCAGAATGTTATCCACCCTCCTATGTCAAATTTGTCTGGCTTGCAACACTAACTAGGTTGTCCTTGAAAACAATAAAATGAGGCGCTGTGTTTGTTGTGGAGGACCTCTTTTCCAGAAGGCACAACTGGCACCAGCATTCATCTGGGCTCTGTTTCTGCAAGGATCCTGCTTCACTGGTTCTCCACTGGTTTCCGTGCTGCAAAGAAAGAGGAGAGTTTTCATCCCAGTAACGTTGCCGTAAATAGAAACTAATTCCATAAAATTGACAGGTCTACCCTGGCTGTATATGTGCCTCAAAGCTTTTCTTTTTTCTTTTCTATTAGCTGGCTTAATAAAAACATGACTTTTCCCTAAAAACCTTTCTCCAGGTTGCAGGGACTGACGTTGGGTCATTCAAATTTAGTTTAAATCATTACTGATGAGAAAGTATCATCATCTGATAAACAGTGGTTGTGGGTCTTGTTAAAAAAGGATGATTTATAGCCTTTGAGATGCAACAAAGCTTTGATGTTGCGTTTGTTTTGAGAAGGTCCAAGCATCCTTCTGCACCAGCACTGCAGGGGGATGCCCCTGGTAATGTCCTCTGCTAGTCAGAAGAAAACTTTGTCTCCTGCAGATTCTAATTCGTTTGCTCATGTTAGACTTCCACACACACCTCCCTTTCTGAGGCTAAGAGCCCCACCAAGTTTGGGTAGAAGCCATTGAAAATTTGTTGATGCAACAGCTGTTGATTTGATGAAAATGAAACATTTTTTTGCGAAACTGCATGGATTTAATTGATGTTTTTCAAGGGGAAATATTTCCTTCCAATAAGATAAACTATTTTGTTTAATCTTAAATAATGTTGAAATTAAAAAAAAAAAAGTTGACGTAACGCATACTCAGCTAACAAGTATGAAGCACTGTGACCTCTGCAAGTGATACTGAAATTATTCTTTTTTTGCTAGGCAGTCCTGAGTATATGTATCCAAGAGTAATCTGAGACTTGAAAAGTTTAAAAGCTTGATATAATTTCAATTCCTATAGGTGAACAATGGAAACTGCTCCAGTACCAGTGAATGAAAAAGCACAATGCCATTGAAATAAATATTTTTTTTGGACACTTTTTTTGTTCTTTTTCACTAGTTTTTGCAAATTCAACTTGAATACAGATAGAATTATAGGATGCAAATCTTTCCTCTTAGTTGTTTTAATTTTAACTTAGAGAAAGACAGTGGGATACTTGCATCTGAAAAGTAATATATGTTAAAATATTTAATATTTTATTTTGGAATTAAATTCTTGAGATTTTTATAATTGAAAGGATTATTACATTATATTTATTTACATTTTCATTTTCTTAAACCTGAAAACACTTTGTGTGCTTTTCATCACTTCCCTGCAGATTGGAAGCTCATTTGTCAGATTCACCTTCTCGTTGTACAGGTCTTTCACAATGCAGAAGTGGAGAGAGAAACATTTATCAAAAAAAGGAAATGTCTATAAAGCAGTGGAAATTGGTGGGCAGCTTAAGGGACAGATCTGATTTCTTTTACAACATTTAAATTCTTCTTTGCAATTGACTGTATTTCAAGTTGCTAGTGTCCCCTTAACTTTCAGGTCTTTGTGAGGACAGAAGTGCTTTATGCAAAAGCTGACCTATTTTATTTCCCTTTTCATGTATATTTCAGCACAGGAAAGTTAGTAGCATCCTAATATAATATATACTGTAATTATGACATGGTTGTATTTATGTAGTTTCAATGCAGATGCACTTTTTTTCATGTTCTGCATGAACCAGTTGCCTTCAATAAGAACTGAAGTGACCTCTTTCTTTCAAAAACTATTTATTACAGTTGCAAGACCTACATATTCTATTTCCATATGCACTGCTGCTGGTTCTTGGAATATGCCGGCAGCAGGCTGGTTTCCTTTAGCTGTGATAATAGCCAATACGAAACCAAGCACCGCTATAAATTCATTAAAACAGCAAATAAGCATTAATAAAACTGGACAGTGAAGGATTACATAGACTTTTAAAATTATGGGAGAAACTTTTGAAGGTTTAATAGTGTTCTAGATGTAGTGGTGCAAAGACAGAAAGAAAACAGGTTGAATCATAAAGAGAAGTGATATTTTTATTATCAAACTGATAAAAGTTGGAACAAACATTTCTGAAGGGCTTGCAAATTCAAAAACATGTCCAGTTTTTCTATCCATCTGCCTGACGTGTCCAGCGTTCCATGTCTGAAAGTTTCCTTATGTTTTCCAAGTATATGAGTCGTCCTGAGAAGAAATACTTTTGTCTCTTTATGAACTTTTCCTTTTTTGGAATTTTAAGAAAGTCAAAATGTAAACTTATATAAATGAAGGCAATATCCCAGGTGTAAGCTTAGAAAGCAGTCTGTGGGTTTATTAGCTATCATCTCAGGTACTCAGCTTGTATCTCCCACACATCTAATACACCATTTCTGCCCAGATTGCTTCTTGGTTGCAAGTACCACACTGGAGAGGTCAGGCCTTTGCCAGTCTACATGCCTCTAAAGCACTAGAACCTGAGAAATCTTTTAACTTGTCTAAATTAAAAATGCCCCTTATTAAGCTCCCTCTTCTTGCTATACCATTTCTATGTGGCAGTAAGTAGATGTTAACAGAGATCTTACGAAAGCAACCAAGATACAAAAATATGGCCTGATTTGATAAAAAAAAGATTCTGTAAGAATTTTTTCCCTGTAATACAGGTTTGCCAATAGCAATTTTCTTTACTATAGCTTTTCTGCTGCAATCTCATGACACATAGGCAAAAGTTTGCTGAGGTTTGAAATTGGTTTGGTCAGCCTCAGCTGTGTTTCATTGATGTTAAACTCAAACCAAATCATTAGGCTATATCAAAGCTGTCTCCTTCAAGAAATTCAGTGCTACTCTTCTGAGTATTTGAGTATTTTGAGGATTGAATAGAACACAAGGTGTTTTTACTGTATTTTGTCTGCATTGCCTTACTGTAGAAATTGTGTTCGTATCATGTCACGAGGAGAAGCATGTCCATGGGATGGTGCTGGACTTGGTGGAAGCTCTTATGTGTCCCTCAAGCCTGCTACACTGTCTCCTCAACTCCGGTTGACTACAATCCCTTCCAAGGGCACTGCAGATATACATCTTCATCTGATTGTACCAAGAAAACGGACCTCTGAGATCTCAGTGCACACTTATACTTTCTTTATAATAATGCTTAGACAATGCCCTACAATACCGTGTACAGTTTTGGGCATTCTGATATGAAAAAGGCATCCAAAGGCTGGAGCAAGTCTGCCAAAGCTGGAGAGGCTGAAGGAGATGGGCTTCTTCAGTCCCGATTGGGGAGGATTTTCTGTAAATCTCATCTAAATATTTGCAAAACAGGGCTGGAAAAGTTACAAAGCCAAGTTAATTTGTAACATATAGAGGTGTTAAGAAACTAAAAAAACTACCTCTTTTTTTTCTTTTTTTCCTTGCAATTTTGTCCCGTTGTTTCTGAAATATTACAGCTTCAAGGAAAACTTTGGTTTGAGCTCAGAGAAAAGTTTAAGGGGGCGTCTTCATTATGGCTCTCTTAGAAATTACTCTTAGAAATATCAGATTTGGTGAGAGTATAAAAAGTGCACTTTATAGTCTTTTCTCAGTGTAGTTTATATCTGAATAAAGGTGCAAAAATCCTATTTAAGATTGTTCATTTTAGATACGTACAATGTGAAAATAAATAACTTCTAAATTTTAAGTTTTATAGCTAAAAATTTAATTAACTTCCATTCACTGAGAGTCAGTTTTAATGTATCTATTCAACACCCTTAATTTTAAAAATGTAAATACCAAGACTGTTTTAGTAAAAACAAGTGTCTAACCCTGCTCCCCGTAAGGGTGATAGCTCATCACAAGGACTGAATTAGGCTGTATATGCTACTCTCACAAATTATTTAAGAGTTAATGAGATTCAGGCACTGAAACAAATGGCCTCATGTTCTCTTCTTGATTCCTACCCCACTCTATCTAGTGGTTCATCCTACTTCCTTGGGCTGATCCTGGAGCTGGTTTAAAGCTGAGCAAAAGAAGTTATGCATTGGATTGTTATTGGCCAGGGAAACTGTGAAGGACATACAACTTCCATACAACAATCCATAATTTGCAGTACTGTCCAAGTTTGTATTTGAGCAGGGGCCACCCATGGCTAATAATTCAATATCTCTTGATTGTAGCTACCTCTTTACAGTTCTTTGAGCTTTGTATCGGTGTTAGTAGCTTCCTGGTCTAACTGAGGAAGCTGGTTAGATGAAGGAAAATGTCCTGTGCCAGAAGAAGCACTGGACCAGGTGTAAATGGAAGAGGAACCACGCATAGAGGTGACCTTTGTCTTACAGAATGACAAAGAAACAAACTAGGCAGTAGATTTACATGACTAGTAAGGATAGCTAACCAGACATTGTAAATTATTTTCCATGTAGTTAAAGCTATGAGTGCTTTAGCTTCAGCTAGAAAAATGGGAAAATAATATCAATATTTTCTAGTTAACAAATCCTGAGAGATCCTGTGATCATGACCTAGCATGACTAACACTCCTATCTGCACAGTTTTTGAACAATTTGCAAACACCCTGTTCTTCTAGTCTTTGCAGATGCTTCTACCATATGTTGAATGGCCAACCATTTATTGCCCATACAAATAACATTTATACAGTAAAATTACTTAGTATATTCTCAGAAACTCAATAAAATGATAAGCAAAATATTTCTATAATGTTGTTCAGTAAAACACTCAATTCACCACGCTTTCAAAAATTTCCATAATTTTTAAACTTTTTAAAATAGAAATTTTGTTCAAAGCATAGAAGTGAGAAACTGGAGAACTATACAAGATGGTTAATATTTGGTACAAGGTTAGTTAACATTTTTTTTCCCTCTGAAACCAAGGTTTATAGGAAAATCACCTGTACCAAGGTATGGATTTTGTAGCTGGTTATATCTTTTTATTATCTGGAAGTTGGAGTACAATAATTCGGTTCCCAGTGGGACTCTTTCCTCAAACTAAGGTTCTTGCAACCTTCACCATAAAGTACCTTTTAAAATGCTTTTTTGACATAAAATATGATACCTGTATACAATGATCTGTGCTATTTGACTTTCACAAAATGGAAGGTGTGCTTTTGATCGTGTATATGAACTTTGAAATTACACAGGTCTCATCTACCTCAGCTATTGCTCTGATAGTTGTGGTCCTCTGCTAAGAGGGAAAACTGCCCCCAAAACTCTCCTCTCCCATCTTAGTTTGTTCAAATAGGAGACTCAGCAGGGCAGAAGCAATTGCGGAAGACAATGAATATTGGAAAATGGCACTTATTTCATGCCCATGTAATATAGTTTGCTACCATTTGTGAGGATTTTTAGTGCTTCTCATTAAACTAAATACTATAAAAGCAGAAAAAAAAATCAATTAGATAAACTGAAGGATTGAAAAATATTACTAACTCCCAAAACTGAAATGAATGCCCGAAATATATGAGGGTCAGCTGAAGTAAAAACATTTAATCTCTATACTGTATTATTACTTTTTTACTGAGCCCTTTCTGGAGTGTGTGTACCTATAAGAAAAGCAATAGCCACAGATAATAATCATGCTGCCAGTTGAGGTATCGTACCTAGGATTAGCTGGGGCTTAGGAGGAGGACAAGGTCATTGCCAGGGCTCTCCAATTACTACTGGTATCACTACCTTTTCTAACGTGTCAAATGACGACAAGCTTTTGAAGGCTAAATCCAACGGCAGCAGCTTCTAGATGGGTTAGTGGTAAATGAGTGACACCGTGTCTGAGAGTTTGACATTGTTTGTCAAGATAAGTTCACAATGAAGATGACTTTCATTTCCAATATAAGCTATGATAAAGAGGATTGCACCTATAAACTGTGCTGCTAAATGCCTGACCCTGCCAAGAGAGAGGCATTAAATAAAGTTAACGACAAATTCCCAGGGCTATTTGGGATAATTATTAATTGTTATTAAGTTATATTTCCAGTAGTTTGTGTTTCACTTTTTAGAGCCATAGCTAAATTTACAGCGTTCCTTTAATTAACGGGGGTTTGGGGATGCTAACCTGTCAAAGGGCCGCACTGTTTGTTTCCTAGCAATGTTTTTCAACATTTATGCAATAAGATTCAGTGGGTGGAGAGAAACCCTGTAACCAGAGGGCTCACAAGCTGAATGTTATTTGTTTACTCTTTAGCATAATTTGATTCCTGCTTCCCTGATAAACAAAAAATGACTTGATAATTCTCTTCCTCTTGGGGGCAGGGAGGGTAGAAGGGGAAGAAAAGGAGACTTTGCACGCAATATGGCAGTTTCACAAGTGAAATTCACAGGATCCCCTAGAATTTGGCTCAAAATGCTTAAGGAAGCTCTAGGGTATTCTCCCAGTAAGTCACAGAGCAATTAGTTGCTTCTGGAAATTGTATTTATTCCCCATTGTTCATTAAGCAGATGTGTTACTCGTTCTTACCTACCCTTAATTGTCAGGATCTGGAAAGAAGTTGATGAAATTCAGCCCTTTCTTAGGGTCATTGCTTTAACCTGGCTGCAAATCCTGCTCAGGGAATGAGTCTGGCTGCAGGGCATGAGCACCCCGTGCTCCCAGTTGCTGTGGCACACGATTGGGTGCCCTCCTAAGGAGCACACCGTTGGATGGGTGGGATGTCCCAGCGGGGGATGTTACCAGGCTGTAGTGATCGCTGTGCAGGCTTGGAAACTAAGGTCATTTTTTGAAATGGATGCTCTGAAACCTCTGGGGTTTTCTGAAAAAAAGGCAGGAGCAAAACCCTGTGGATTAGGGAGAAAATTTGACTAGCCCCAACTTGTAACATGCAAAAGTTTGGACAAAAATAATCAACAAAAATGGTATCTGTAAGCTGTTCCTTTTAAAGAAAACTGAAGCTTATTAAACAAATGTAAAGATTTTATATCTCCCCAAAATAGTAAAGTAGGGTCATTTACTCACAGTCCTTCAGAAAAACCGTCTCAGTGCTGATCCCAATACTTTGCTCAACCTGCTGTCTTTCTGCAGTGAATACAGTGAAGTGTCTTAAAAAAGCTGCCATTAACCAAATGCCAGGCTCCATTTCTTGCAAAGACTTGAACTGGAGGACAAAATAATGTTCTAATCCTCTGTTTAGTCCTTTGGTATAAATAACTTTTGATAATCTGTTACCTTGTTTTTCTTATTTCTCATGCAAATAATTTTCTTATAAAAAGGCCCCAATATGCATACAACATTGTAGAAGATGTATAAAGGATAGTAAAGTCCTTTGAAATAAAACTATCTTCAAATGTGCATTTAACTTTAATAGGATTTTTTTGTTGAGATTTAGATTTAAAAAAATCCACCCACCCACCCATCCAAAAAGCTGTTTGTTTCCATTCTATTTCAGAAGCCGATTTTATGAGTGAGGGTTTTTTGTTTCCTAAAAGAAAGGCTTTTGAAGAGAAATCTTGACCCTGAAGTTGCTAGGAGTCTTACCTTGATATTTCTAATGGTGAATGACAGAAAGACCCAATTTCCAGCAAGAAAGGATAACATGCCTGTGCTATTAATTATGGCTTTTACTTAGACGCAGTGATTCAGGAGAAGCAGCTGACTATAGTTTTATCTACTAGAGCTACAGACTGTCATTGGAAAATTAGTCTCTCAGGCAGGGGGGTTTGTATAATCTCATATAATACTCAAGTGGTAAAACCATAACTGTATATTGGAGAAGTCCAATGTGAAAAATTTAAATTTTTTGTTATGGTGTCCAACAATGCTGTAAGGTTGGGTTTTCACAGAGCTCATCACTCGAACACTTTTGCTGAGTGACTCAGCACTCAAGTCTAGACACAAACATACAGAAAATTTCCAAAAAAACCCCCTAAAACATACTTTCAGTCTGAGTTTCTGCTCTCTTGACAGCGATCCTATGTGACTCAGGTTCCTTCCTTTTTCTGGGAACTCACGGTTGTTCTACTTCCTGGGGGATTTGTATACCTGTGAAGTTTTGCTGAGATTTAGCTGAGAGCAGCAATATTTTCCAAACACAAGACACAGGGAGAGAGAGAAAAAAATGTGGGGGTTTTACTTGCATTTTTTGCCTCTCTACTTTCAGATAGTTTACTAATTATATGTACTGTGAATTTACTGTGCTGTTAGCAGATTCCTTGTGGGATTGTGTTTTGTTTCTCATCATGTAAGTTATTCATTCTCTACAACACAAAGTTGAGTCTTTCTTCAAGGGAAGAAAATGTGCTTTGCATTTATTCTTTTTTTTTTTTTTTTTTTTTTTTTTTTTTTCCATAAGGGCTCCCATGAGCTCTAAAATTAAGCAGGTCCTGACTGAAGTGGTAGTAGGACTGTGCTGATCTCAAACGAAACAAGAGGGTGTTTACAGCAGACTGGTGACCTGGAGGCACTCAGCTTGAAGACGTCTGATTTCTGCCTTTCTCAGAGATATTCTGACCCCAGGTAACTTCTTTTCCAGGAGGTACAGTATTCTGCCATTATTGATATCATTCAAGCCTGGCATGAAAACAATTGTCTGGTCCAGAAGCTTTTAGAAGATGCGTCTGCCCTCGGTTCTTCCTAGTTCTTGCATGTTTTATCTCTTTTCTTTGAACACATACAGATCATTGCGTGTGCTTCATTTTACAGTTCATTATCATCTTCAGTATCATCATCTTCATGTATCCCCTACCATCAGCTGCTTTTGACCCAGAAACTTGCATGTCAGTGTATGTTGAAGTCTGCATAACAAGCGAGTAATTACCAAATCAGAGGAGAACGTCATATATCAGAAAGATATCAAGAGGTTCTGAATACTTGTCCTGAATATCAGGACAATGTCAGCTTTTAACCTCACCTAACAATGGCACTGGTGTTTACTTAATGGTCCTTCAAGAAGCCAATCTAATAATGTAAAAGTCACCACAGGTTGACATCTAACTGAAACTCAACAATGCATATAAATGATTAAAATATTTATATTGACTCAACTGTGCTTAAGTACCTTTTAAAGTGTCTTTAGGATTTATGAGCAGCCGCTCTGTTGGGTAGGTTGAGAAAAGTGTCCACTTCCCACTACAGCACGATCGTTAGTTTAACAGCTTGTTCACCACTGCTGTTTCCGTAAAACCTGAACTGCTGCCCTCCCTCTCACATTAAACAATAAACACATTTCCCTGCTCAATCTTCGTCATGGTGACAATGAGCCACGATGCTACAAAACTTGAACTGCCTCCTCTTTCTTAACAGTGTGGTGAGTTTTGACCAGGAATGAGCAAGCTCTTGCTTGGTTTTGGGTTCAGGCTTAGACTTTAAAGGTCAAATTTAACCCAAAGCCACCTTAAATGAGTTTCTTATGAGTTTCTGCATTATTTTTCTTTCTTTTTTTTTTTTTTTTTTAATGACTTGGAGATCTCACTGCTACAATTATTGAATGACAGGAAAGAATCAAATAGCACCAGAGACAGGGAAATTAGAATCCCCTAATTCAAACCTTGCACTTAAACCGAAAGCAAATTAAAAAATGGTTTGAATTAGCAACATAGAACCTAAAATGCAGAGGAGAGGTACATGTCTATCCAAAGTGTGTAACCACCGCAATATGAAGGGGCAAGCTGAGGTATATACTGGCGCACAGCAATACTAGAGTAAGAGGTAACTTTTTTTTTTTGAGTCTGTTTTTCTTTTGTTGTACTTTTCTTTTTAACGATTTTAGAGCAGTTAGATTCTGTCCTTGTGGAAAGGGCACAATTTTCTCATCTTTTCTCATTTGGGTTTATGTAAGCTGACATTTGCAGTGCCATTTCTCTCACTCTTAGCTATTTAAAGGCGCTTGCCCAAAGAATCCTTTTGGGAACTGGCTTTCTAGACTGAGGGCTGATGTTGCTTTTTGGGTGAAACCTTCTAACCTCTTCAAAGAAAAGACAGGTTTGACCCCAAAGCCCTTATTTATAACAACCAGTCACAAGGTGACCATCCTGCACGACCTGTGGAATATACTACACGCTATTTTTAGACACCACAGAATGCACTCAAGGGCAAATGACACAGTCCATGATTAACAAAGAATTCCTGCAGAAGTATTACTCAATATTAAACCACATAAATGGACCCAAGGAAAAGAGAATCAAGGAAAGGTAGATAGAGGTTCGACTAGTATCTGAGCTCTTCTTGGGCCTCTTGAAGTACTGACTTTTTTCACTCTAAATAAACAAAAGCAGTTCTAATTTAAAGGTTAAATTAAATGCCTTGGTCTTACGCTTATACACATGTGTGTGTGTGTATGTATATACAGGTAAAATTAAATATACTGTCTTGTACATACTGTAATTTCACAAACTTCTAAATATGCATCTTTTTCTATCTTTAATTTTCCACATAAAATGGTCATTCATACCCATCAACTGACAGATAACATCATTTAATCAAACAAATACAAACCAAAAATGTAAATTGAGCATACATGAAGAAACAAATACACATTGAAGATAAATAATGACAAAAAAACCTTTTTACTTTGCTGCATACAGGTTAAAAAGTTTCTCTGTAAATATTTCATAAGAACGCATGTCTAACAGAAAGCAAGACTTAGGGGTCTGTGAACAGAACAGGGAATCAGAAACAACTTCAGTATTTAAACACGGCTTTATCCCTAGTTTCACAAATCACTTAGTCAAATTCAAACACCTTAATAATTGGGTAACTGTGAGACAAGAGCACTAGAAGAATTTAAGTATTTAAAGTGGTTTAGCAAACTTTTTTTTCCCCTGAGATTGTTTAAATTCCAAGTGATATATTGCCTATTTAGCTATTAGAAGTGTTAAGAAATACCTTGATGACCAAATGCTATGCTGCACGGTTATTTCATCCAAGAAAGAGAAACCTAGTTATTACTTTGACTTTTTCAATAGCTAATTATTACAGTAGGACTTGAAAAATTCACACTGCTCCACTAACAGTGGTTAATACCTTATTATACAGCTCTTCAGTTGAGCTTTGCTACAGTTGCTAAACTCACAATGCTTTTTTATAGACTTGTGAAACTGGACAACTTTGAGTTTTTTATCTGTCTTTTTAACTTTTGTTTAGATTTGGAGAAAACCTGAAATGCGGGGCAGGCAGGTAAATACTTTTCTGATGAAAAATAATAACAGTTTTTGTCCATTTGCGAGTTTTAATATTTCCATTTTAAACATCAGTTTTCAAGAATTTAAACTTGGTAATAGAATGCATTCCTTTTACTGAAATTTGGCATCAGCATCCCAAACAAAGAAATTTTGTGTTTTCTTTTTATATCTGGATATATATACACACATTATGTACAAATTATATATAATACAGACATAATTTCATAGGTAAAAAGTGTTATTTTTAAAGAGAAGAAATACCCCCCCCCCCCTTTAAGGCATACTTTAGAGATTCAGTTTAAGAAAGTTTTACCAATTAAAGTACCAGTTTAAACCAATTAAAGAAATGGTTTTTAAAAGTCATTATTTCCAAATCTCTCTCTTCACACATACTTCCAGTTTTGTGACTATTATCAGTTATTCTTGCCTCTGATGTAAAAGCTTTTTCTGGAAATTTTAGGTCATGCTGGCCTATGTTTTCAGCAGATCTCACCAGTTAAATAGGGTCAGCTCTGTTCTTTCTATGGCCAAGGGAAAAATAATGGTGCTGATTCACCCTTTCCTCTGAATCAATACAAAGCTCAATGGCATGCTAGAAGTGAAGTTATTCTTTTTAAGGAGGTCAAAACACGATCCTGATTGCTTCTGGCTTAAGGAATCCTTGATACATTTTGGATGTGGAAGGCTATGTCTCAAAGCCAGATTAAAATTTGGAGATAGCTTTCTCCTGCTTTAAATTATCCTTATGGTATCAATTAGCCCTGATGCTCTGTCCTAAAGCTTTGATAATGCAGCCATGTGTTCATACGCATGTTATGGTTTGCCCTTAGGAAAGTCTTGAAAGCTGTTTTTTGGTACCTGTAATTTTTTTTTTTTTCCTTTTTCAAATAGTGATACACTGAAAGAAAGCCAAGCACTGTCTTGTAAATGTAAAGGAAGTGGTGAAATAATCACATTTTACAAGCTATGTTTTTTTCAGCAGTTTTCACTCTTCCAAGTTTAATCACTTTATATGGGTAACCCTCCAGGAAACAGGTGTCTTTGAAAAGCTGGTAACATTTAGAGATACTGAAATGCAAAAAATACATTGGTCCATATTCCATATATTTTTAATTGTTTCCAAATAATTAATTATTTATTGCCACTGCATACTCCAGTGACGCAGTACAGTTAGGAGTGTCATATGCAGCCCCAAAACCAACGTAACAGTGAGAAAGGGTTCGTGGAGGAGATAAGAAAACATGCAAGTGTTCAGAAAAAATTAGTGAGAATAACAAATAGATTTTGATTCTGTGATTAAAGGGACTGTGACTTGGGAATTTTTGTTTCTGCCTGTCTGCAAGAGAACGCAGCAGCAAGATTTGAAGCAAACCACTTAATGGAGTAAATATCCAGGTGACCATCAAAATTATCCAAAGCAATGATTAAAAAATGGAAGGTATTTTTGAAGATCTGGCATTTTTCATGCTCAAGCCAGGGACCAGCATGAAAGGTGAGCGTTTCTCTGTAGCTGAGTTCTCACACCTTCTTCACTTGAATCAATGATTGTTCTATGATTGATGTCCCTTCGAGGGACAGAAAACAGGGCTAAGTAAGCCTCTCGTGTAATCTGGTATGACAACATCTACATTCTCTTCTTGGAAACTCTCTGTCATGGTAAACAAAGTTTCCCAACATCGCGTTTTATTCTAATGGTTTCCCTGGGGTAGTAGGAGTAGGACAAACATGTTATTTGAAGCCAGAACTTTGCTTTACATGATGAATACATATAAACTGTATAAAAGTCAGTTCTCCATTATTATTTCAGTTACCATTATATATTAGCATTTTTTTTTTTCCAAAATAAAGCTGAAATAACCCACATCACTACTTAAAAAGTACTAGTGAGCCAGAAAATTCCCTTCCAGAGTTATTGGAAATATACCACAGATTGTTCAGCAATTCTATTTACATTCAGGAGCAGGAGTGGTAGATATTTCCTAGAAGAGATTAATTTCTGCAAGGTATTTAGTTCATTTTTGTCAGCAGAGGTGAGGGATAAGCAATGACAATTTCTGGATAGATCATTCATTCTAAATGCACAAAGTTAAAACAAAAGTACCCCTGTTTTATGTGAAAGATGCTCTAAATTTCTTGGAAAATAATTGATCCATACAAAATGATGCCCCCTGGAAGACAGCCAAGGTTTTGGTGTGATGTGCTGTTTGGTAGCAGGTAGCACGGATCTAAGCTGGAGGAAGGAAAGTTTTAACATCTCCTTTCCCCTCTCCAATTTAGGGCTGCTAAAGGGGGAAGAAATGTCTGTTATGTGTAGAGGGATGGCTGCTGCAATGTAGTTTCTCTCCTGCCATAAGCAGTCCTAGACGAATTCAAAGATAAGTTAGTCCTACCATACAACAAACCGAGTGCCTATTTGTGCAGTGCTGGGCTGCTCACTTTGCAACAATTTCATTGAGTTAACACCACTCAACACCTTGCAAGACTCAACTTCTTGCAGGATCAGGCTCCAAGTGCTGAAAAGTAATCTTTGCAAGCACTTCTTACAACATATCTTTGGGTGACAATGCAGTAAAAATAAAAAAATCACAGCCAGCAGTTATATTTTGCATATGATTCTAAGGAACTGCTAATGAGCTACACAATTTATCTTCAGAAGAAGAAAAAAGATGAAAAAGAGCTTATGAAACATTTTTGGCAGCTTCTTCAAACTATTTTAGAAAAACGCAGGGAAAGGTTAAATGCCTTAAAATGGGTATTTTTGACATTTGCCCTTTTATCTCACAGAAATTCTACCAACAGTTTTTTCATGTTTTTAACCTCATGTGTCAAACGCGCAGTGGAAGAAAAACCCGGCGATGAGCTCAGGATATGGCAAAACCTTAGTGACTGGAGTACCCGGTGTTTTTGAAAGGGTACGTAGGTTCGGAGCCCTTCGGAGAAGGGAGGAAAAAAATATTTCTGATGTTGTTTTCAGCTACAAGCTGGCCGTGGTACTCTGTGTTTTCTTTAAGTGTGATTTCAGCGAGGTCTGTGTTCTGTCTGCTGTGATGTATCTCAGTGCAAACAGCTCACTGTTAGCCATTATGTACCTATTAGCACTGATTACTTTCTGATAGCTCTTCACCAGTTGGTTTCACTCACTTTGACAGGTTTGGTGCTTTGTTTAACCTTTAAACTAGTGGGGCAATAACATTGCTGACAGAATTGGAGAAATAATTAAGGAAAACTTAGCCAAGGCATAAGAAAACAACTGTAACAAGGCAGGTCTTTCTGGTGGGTTTGAGAAGTTGTCAGCTGACACGCAGGAAAAGGATGGAGCATCCATGTGGTGATAGCACAGTACAGCATAATTATGGCTATTTCCAGTTTAATCTGCAGGAATCCAGTTTAAAGAGATTATTGCTGCTTTACTAATCTTATTTTTTCTCTCTGTAGGTACATACTGTCTAGGCCAAGAAATAATTTATTTCTGCATTTGTTATAGAATATATAACAGCAGTGAGAATGCTGGTAGTTTAGAGAACATTTCTGTTTTGATTTATAAGGGAAAAAGAAAACCTCAGTATTTTTAAATACTGTCTGTAAAGCTGTTACAAGAAATGACAACTTAAAATCAAACATTTTATCCGTTAATGTTACAAAGCAACTTGAAGATTACCATATATGAAAGAAATCAGATAATAAAAAAAAAGTCCTTTTCCACAAAACTCACCCACACAATTTATGTTTGACAGTGTTTTGGAGGAAGTGCCTTGAGGTGAAATCCACTTCACTCCCACTGAGCCTTTACAGGGAACTAAGGTATGAAGTCCCAAGCAGGAACGAATTAAAGTTGGATCAATCCAGTTATTAACACAGAGATAACACATAAGAAGCATCTTCTAAACTCTTGCGGTTAGTAGGTTGCTGCACCATCACAAACAGGCTCCAAGCCCGCTTTGCACCATTGCACCACGCTGAATCAGCTGCAAAGCTGCATCCTGAAGAGCTGCACGTGTCGGAGCTCTTGAGACAAAAATGTGTTGGAGGAAAGCTGGTATGCCAGCTTGCTAGTACCTGCCTAGACACCTAACTGCAATTTATCTTCAATTGGAAGAACAACACTCTCCCAGTATTGGGAGAGGTTGTCTTTCCATGAGAGAACTGCGTTGCTGGGGCAGAATAAGCCTTGTGGTCCTCTGGCTCTTGAGATATGGCATTCCAAACCCTCAAATGGGCTTCTTTCCATACCTGGTCCTTGCCCGCTCTCTGCAGCCCTGCTCGGACTAGCAGGACTCCCGACATGGCTCAGAGCTTCTGTGGCATGGAGAGTAATCACACTGACCATCTCAGACTTCTTTCTCTCTTCACAAATGATGGTTTCCTCTCTTCAGTAGAATTAGAAGCTTTCTATTTTGTTTGAAGGAGTATTCAGCATTGGCACAGCATGAAAAAAAAAAAATTTGAAGAGGAAAATCTGGCTGTTAACCCACAGAAACAAAGAGGGCATTCACAGCAACTGCTGTACACCTTCAGGTACTTCAGAGACGACCATCTACCTTAAATCTAGTCAATTTTTGCAAATGAGTTTTCACGTTGCCACTCTTCTCTTTTACTGAGAGTGATTCAACCTGTTTTGGAAGAAATATAGTGCTCCCTTTTATGATCAGCATATGTTCAGGTTTATGATCAACATAATTTTCACAAAAGCTTAGTGAAGAGGCAGACTTCTGAAAGGCAGCCTGGTATTCTGCGACTATTACAGCTCATGAAATCCAGGTCTCAGTAGCTGGCACAAAATAGCCAACCTCCAGCAGAAGCCTTACTGGAATTTTTCTTGTGATCTTTTATATTTTTCTTTCTTGTATTTAGCTAACTCAGTTAAAAATGGAATCGGTCACAATCTTTTTGTCTTTCTATCAGCCAAAACTGGCATGCAAATCACAGAGCTTGGAAAACATGCTTCATTGCTGCATGCAGATAATTAAAATCTAAATAATATTCCAATACAGTAGCCAAAATAGTCTGCGTGATCATTAATAATTGAAGAGTTTGTAAGTCATTAAAATATAATGCATTCATTATTTTCCTCAAGTTGACTAGTGCATTACATGATGTGATGTATTTATGATTCGTATCCCTCCTTGCTTTAGTTGTACTTTCTTTGGCCGTGATAATAACTAAAATAGGCTACTTACCCTTTTTGTCACATGTAAGATACTGACATCAAACAAGTAGCACAGTTGTCTCTTAATTAAGTGTGGTAACCAGTCTAATTTACTGTCCTTTCATCAGTCATTTATCATCACTTTTACTGCTCATAGTATTATTTCTTATGCTAATTGCCAACTGTAATGCTCCTAAACTACATAACTGCATAAATATTTCCTAGCAAAAGGGTTCAGCATTTCTCACAGCTCGTTTTAAAAATACTCCATGGAGTGCATTTGAAAGCAAATATCTGAAGTAATGTGAATTTGTCTCTGGCCAGGTAAACACAGTGCATTCTGTGGGTTCTGCACCTTAATAGCTTCAGCAGTTGGAAGAGTCAAGAGAAGGCAGATCTTAAAGATAAGATGCTCTTCAGCCCCAGGAAAGAGGGAAATTCTGACCTCTCCCCTCATTTTTTTACCACATAAGATGTTTTAAAACAGTGTCTGGAAAGATTTTGGCATCACATTTTTCACCTCAGTGCATTAAAGGTCTCTTGACAAATACAACATCATATAAAGGAAATGAGAATGATGTTTCCCCTACTACTGTATGTGAATTTGAAATCTTTATCTCATTGTAAAGTGTACAACATGCCTGACACCTCAAGAGGGTGCGCTTATAATGAGGGTAGGGATAAAGATATCAAGAATTGTGTTAATTAGAGGATTATAGTGCAGTTCTTGTAACAAAAAGCAGGAATATGCAGAAACCATGTATGAGACTGTTCTAAAGACAGACATTATTAAAGATGCAGGTGCCATTGCTTGTGGTGAAAAGTAAAAGTATTTATTTTGATAGAACAGATCAGCAGTACTGCAGGAATAAATGGAATTGGGTCATTATATGTAAACCGAAATCCCCTTCTCTAACTGCAAGGGTAGAACACTTAACATGAATTCACAAACCCCAGACCGAATGGATTGGTTAGAGATCAGCAGCCACACGAATTTCTCAGTAAATGTCTCTCACCCCATTGCCACTTTTTTCAGTACTCCATATGCTAGATTGCAAACTACAGATTTAGCCCTTTTGCCCAAAGGCATCCGAACCTGTGAAAAGCCTAGCTGAAGCAGTGTCTATTGTTCATTGACAACTTGTCAATTTACTTCCAGGCAAAATAACTCATAAACATGATAAGTAAGGCAGATAAAACAAGAATTCTTTCACACTTTGCAACTTTACTGCAAAAATGCCTTATTTTTCATAAATGTGTGAAATCTCCCCTCAGAATTGTGACTGTGCATTGAACTTTAAAACTGTGTAGAAACCGCGCATGCATCTCACGATTTCTGTCTATAATAAGATGAATGTTAAATATTAAAGATGCATTAAAAGTGATAAAATGGAAGATATTCAAAGGTTCAACAACATTCTCATATCACTGGCTGTTTTTCTTGAGTTAATAAAAGTTCATTTTAGGGAAAAAACTCCAAAGGACAAATGTTTGAATACCAGTCTCTAAACTGACATTCGTACATTTCTTTAACGGTTATTATATAAATCTTTCCACTTCTGGAATCATATAAAACTCCTTTACTTCATAGACAGTGGCAAAGAGCATTAAATAGAAATCAATGGCTTGCCAATTTAAAATATGTTCATACAAATAGCTTCCTAGTGTTCAATAACGATGATGATATTTTTCACAAAAGATACTTAAATGATTAATTTTTTATGCATTGCCATACAGACAATTTCACGATCACACACTCAGCGTTCAGCTGACTGCACATTCGCACACACAAATTAGTTATTCGCAAGGAAAACTTCAGAACAAGTTGCCAAAAAGCAACTACAGAAATGATGTTATTGCACATGCCATTAGGCTGAAACCATGTTTATAATGCTACAAATATTGCTTTTTTTCCCCAAGACAACTGGCAGTCTCCTCTTCTCCCTCTGTTCCTTTCCTTACTCTCTCAACACATGCTAAATTTGTAATCCTGTGGAGCAGAGATGTTCTTTCCCATGTGCAGGTGTGTGTCCTCCAGCACACCGGACTTCTGACCTCTGACGTGGCGTTGCCACAACACGCCCAATAAGTGCTCTGAAATAGTAAAAATGGAAAATGATGTCATAATTTCGTAGCAGATTGCTGTTGGGCCACGGGTTCATCCAGCCAGGCGCATTGGGGCACGTCGCCTCTCTGGGGTGGCCCTGAGCTCCTGAAAGCCTCCGGTGAGCCCTGCTGGGGCTTGCTCCAGTAGGGAGGTTGTGGTGGCCCCAATTAATTAACCAAGCTGTGAAATGGAGCCATTGGGAAGTGGTTACTTTCCAGATTCGATTGCTTTTATACGGACACAGCAGTCTTTGGAAGAGGGGAAGAAAGTGGGGAAGAGTTTTCTGCTGAATTACAGCTTTCTGAGTAACAAGAGCCCATAAATGAAAATGTGGTGTTTTTTTTCTTGTTCTCCAGTTGTACTTTTTCACCTGTGACCATGAAGTATCTCAAGCATTAAACTTTTATTTCGAGTAAGGAATTAGAGTTACCAAACATTAAAAATGCAAACAAATATTTGTGAAACATTTTCTCTAAATCCAGTCATAAAAAAGATTCCAACTTTAAAAACAGTATTTGCATTATGCATATCTTATTAATATTAGATGATTCTTTGCCACTTATAATTAGAAGAAAAAAGGAAAACAGAATTATGAATACATCATCATCTATTGATTCATTACTGAAATTCACTTTCTGTTTACACATCCTTTCAGGTTTTTATTACACATTCATTTTAACCAATTACAACTATAATTATAATTTACACAGCATAGTTAATCCTTTGTTTTCAGTTTTATCTTTGGGTAGTATAAGTCATTTGTCATTGTTTTTCAAAGAACTTAATTTCACTATTGTAGGAAAAATGGAAGAGAGATTTTTGGGAGCTATGCTTCTAATAACTCTGATATATAGTATGTATAAAATCGTGGAGTGATTTAAAGTTTAATGATCTCTAATGTACAAACACCCACACGTATTACATTTCTGCATATATGCATTCACAAACACACCTGAATTATATAGTCATAATACTCATCACTTCCGTGTAATAATACACAGAAGGTCTTCTTTTTTTCTTTTTTTTTTTTTTTTTTTTTTTTGTTTGAAGTTGGTATTACTGCACATCACGTACCAGACACAGATCTGTAGCGCTGTGAAAAATAAAAAGCCCTCTAAGGATATGAATCCTTGTTTGTCCATTACAGGCACAGATTTTACCACTGATGAAAGTACCAAACTCCTCAGAGTACACCAGACCACCTTACTTGACATCCTCTTCCTCCCACACAATTTTGTCAGACTATTTTCTCCCCAGTTCTGGTAGTAATTAGGTAAAGGATGTGACTAGAGTGGTTGGGGCTGGAGGATACTTTAGAAAAGTATTATGTGTAAAGACATTTAAAAAAAATAAGAAAGAAATCCAGTTTAATTAGTTTGGAACAGAGTTAAGGCAACATTGAACTTTATACTGGTGATACTGATCACCTCTCACACCCCCTAATACTGACTTATATACATAAAACACTGTTATTTCATAGATTTCACCAGCAGCCCTCGAGATACCATTCTGCATGGTGCTGAGTGTGCTCTCCTCTAAGATTACCACTCTCATTGACAACAACGTCACCAGCAGAAACATCTCTATTAAACTATTTACATGTGATCATGAGTGAAGATTCTTTTATTAATAAAACTTGTTATGCAAAATTTTTCTTACTATCCCTCTCTTTTCACCTGTGATTAAAATACTGAACATTGCCATGGGCAACTTGTGAATGAAAGAGTGCAATCTATCTGTGAAAAATGGGAAGCAGAGAGATGTATTTTCATTTCACAAGACAGGAGAAACTCAGTAACTAAGTGCTAAAAGAATCATAGGTTCCCTTGAAAAAAACCCCACAAGTGAATTCAGAAAACATTCTGGTCATTTGCAAGCCATTAAAAGGATTTTGATGTTGAGATATTTTTTGAATATTTTAAGTGACAGCATGTCATTTAAATAACTGGAAACTGCAAAATAAATGGGGAAGTTAACATTGGTCTTTTGTATAAGATAAAGAGTAATATGACTTTTAATTAAAAGTGGTTGATTTGACATTTATACTCCACCAGTTCAGAAAACAAATGCATTAACTGTGAATTAAAAGATGTAATATTGATGACGTTATTTCTTTTTCCTTTTTAGTTCTGCTTCTCACTGCCATTCCATAATGTTACGCTATTTAAAAACGGTTTCACTTTCACCCGAAATATACTTCTTAATGTGATGGAACACGCATTTCATTTCATTTATAATTTTTGATCAGTTCAGCTATAGGAAACTAGACAATGTACCAATATATTCCTATGATAGAGGCAGTTGCTGGATAAATTCTATTAAAAGCGAAAGAGAAGGATGGAACCAAGGTCCTTTTATTTTCTTTCTTATCTGAATGTGCTGGGAATACTGAACTGAAGACCCTTCAATGCATCTCTCTCCAACATCAAGAAGGAGCACCCTTGATTCCTTACCACTAAGGTGTTTTAAAAGTTGGCCAAAACTCAAAAGAGGCTGCTGCCTAGTGAATAAGGAATAGAGGTTGCAGCTCTGGAGGGCCGACAGCCAAACTTCAGTTCTGGTGCAACAGCTGGAAACCTTTAGAAGTTGGGGTAACTGTGGGTGTCAGTGCCATCGGTGGGTTTGTCCTTGACTCTAGATGCTGTTTCCACCACCTCTGACATAGGAGTAAAGGCAGATGAAAACATTTGAATTAATTACCCTTAATTATGGTTTAGTACATTGACTTCGGGGACTTTTTTTTCTTTAGTAAATCAAATTATTAAACTGCCTTATTATGACTCCCAGTGTTAATTATGTGACACTTGACAGCTTAAGATGTACGAGTTTGATCTTCTGTAACAGACACCAATCCAACGAGAACTCTGTTTCAGAGGAAATATGTTTTTTTAGAGTTCCAGGTAGTTTTAAGAGGTACCCACCAACTTTCATGTTGTTCAGGATGTGAATAACATTGACTGGGACCTGAATAACAGGACAAATAATTTGAACACTCTCATTCTTTTTTTTTTTTTATTTAAGTATCATGATGCTTCTTTTTTTTTTCTATTTCCTTTGTGTCCAGGTACATCACCAACCGTAGTTACATATCCTGAACTGCAGTTAAATATTTTCACAACCACGTGAGTGATAAATAATGGAGGAGCGCAAAGATCAGAGATTACAGTTGCACTTTTTAAAATAAATTATTTTTAAAAACTCATGTCTAGATGATTCACACCGTGACCTCTGAAACCAGGAAATCTAAAATCAATAGTTAAAAGGAGAATTATTTACAAGATTATTACTGGAAAATTTCCTAAAATTCTTACTTGGACTTGTTCGGGGCAGCACTGAACTTTACCAAACTTTACTGGGCAACTTTGCAGAAATATTTTCCATGCTTAACTCAGCATTGTCTAGGACAGAAAACAAGATACATCCCTGTGATAAAAGTACTGGAGCAAATAGTGAAGGGGACTGGAAGACACGGAGCAAAAGAGAATAGTTTTGCCCTCTGTGTTTGACTCCACAAATACAGATCAGATTTTGGGCCAGTTTCGACCCCCATCTACAAATTGCCCGATAATTCTCAAGAAGGTAGCTTAACAGGAGAGTAATTAAAGATCTTCTGCTAACTAAACAAATGTGTAGATTAGCCGCTGGTTAAAGCTTAGTTCACAGTGGGCATTCTCAGAAATTCAGCTCTGTAACACGGTCAACATTGCCTGCTAACAAGATACCTGATTTTTCAAGTCACAGAAGTCCTTCCATATATACTCAGAACATAGGTAAGCATTGCATCTGGGCCATTAATTTCTTTCCTATAATGTGCTGTACTGATGCATGGCCACCACTCCACTAAGGAGAGAAAATTACAACCCAAGACAATTTAGGTTTACTTTGTCTATGGCGTACAGTTTAATCGCACTCCCAAAACAGTACTACCATAGACAAACCACAGGAACAAAACAGCTGTTTTTTTTTTTCTCAATTTTTCCCAAGTACTTTTCTATGCAAATTATTCCAATTGAAGTAGTGCATTATAACACACTTACTCTGCAGAGTTACACATTAGTGCTTAATATATAATGTAAGACCGTTTACTCAGCTTCTCAGTTAAAATAGTTTAAATAGACTTGTAGCAATACCTTTACTTATTTATGTTGCAATTTTGCTGTGCCCTGCTACTCTATTAATCTTCCTTTTGGTCAAGTCCATTTGAAGAGGCTCTGGTGATACATCCTCTGTATTCAAACTAAGGGCAACCTTCATGGGTGCAAAGAAATGAACCCCCTGAATGCATACCCGGAGCAGAGTTTATCTGCAGAGGTATGAACTACTTTGAAATGGCGGTTAATGAGAAATGGGAGCTGGCATTTACTGTTGCAATAAATCTTATATGCAAGAGGCAGGTTCATAGAAGTGATGCTATAAACACCGTGCAGGTAGGAAAGGGACCTGTGTTCCTCCCTCTCAGCCAGGTTGTTCACCAACTGGTGTCAACCACAGCTGTCCTAAGTCAGACTGCTTTGCAGGCTCTCCCAGGTATCAAAAGCTCCTCTTGTCTTATTTCCAGCTGGTGTAAATCCTGTGCACCCTCTGAAGCCAGTGAAACTATGAGGTTTTACTGCAGCTGAGAATACACCTCTCTCTTTCTGGTGTTTTGGAGATCACGCAGTGAAGGAAGTAGAGGTAGCTGTGAAATTACCATTCCAGCTATATGGTGTTTGTTTTGTAGTTGTCTCCCATGTGTCCCTGCAAGAATTAATGTAAATTACAAAAAAATTCTGATGTAATTTCATGAGTTCTATGCATTACAGGTGGATCTCTCCCTAACCCCCCCAAAATACCCCATCTCACAGATGTGGTAGAAATAAAGAATCTGAATAAAATATTCAGCAACTGAAGAAATGGGAATTTAGCTTTAGCTTCTCTCCAGTGCAGGAAAAAAGTAAAAATATTGCCTTCTTCAGTGAACGTGCAGTTTATCATTGCACTAGATAAAACTTGCAGGAGTTAGCACAGCACTACCTCCGCCTAACACCCCAAGGTTGTATTGCGGCTTAGTATTTCAATCAGGGACCATGTCTAACTCACAGTAACTTCTGTGTCCTTATTGTCTAAGATATGCTATTATGTCAAATTTGAAAATAAAAATTGCATCCTCATGGCTCCTTTTTTTTTTTTTGTATACAGCACATGGCAGGTTAAAAGGGCTTAGCTGTGTTGATTAACTATCCAAATGTTTAATCAATACTGCAATAGCTGGATGCATTCTGGCTGTGAAAGACCTTGGAGAAGTCCCACTTGCCTTATTCCCCACCCCCAAGTGGGACATCAGTGAACTATTACATGGTCCTTGCATATCAATGCAGAGGGGCTTAGACAAATACAACACTAATGGATAATTGTGGGTCACCTTGTCAAAATATGTTAAATGCCCCTGAAGTATTTTTTTTTTTTTCCAATTAAAAAAAAAATGACAGTAAACTGACCTTGCTGATATCATACAGCCTTTCAGGAAGCAAATACTACTCAGTCTGCAACCCGCTCATTGATTCATGGGTCAAAAATCCATTCCAACTAAATTATAAAAGACACATCCTCGTGTGTTGATACAACTCACGGTAACTGCCTGACAAAGTGTTAAACAATTGTACTCTTTAGCGTGGGCAGGATACGTTTGCTGACACTTATTCAGAAAATACACGTAGGGGCCTCTGAGTGATTCATAAGCAACGGCTGCGGATCCCTGGGTGCGCTGGATGTTAATGCATCGCAAAGTCAGGGAAAGTTCATCTTGTGACCACGGCTCCTGGACTCGCTCCAAGAATATGCCATTTGCAGAGATGGCATTAACTGCGAGAGGGCCGTTGTGGGATTTGGATTCCTGCCCCTGTATTTATCTACTCACAATGTCATTAACACCCACATTGATCCCGAACTGCTGCTGGTGCCGAGGCTGTGCGCAAGGATTGCTTGTTTGCTGGTGTCACAAATCACAAACCAGAGAAAATCGTTCTGATAAAGATAACAGCTCTGTGGCTTCGCATTGTTATAAATGAGCCATAGGAGCCCTCCATACCTGCTAGTAATGCGCTATAATGGTTTTGCTTAGCTATTATTTAGAAGCATTACCTTTGCTTTCGCTGACAAAATTAGTACTAGGAGGACTGTAACATGATTTGCACTGGGAATGTCACAATGCATCTGTCATTATCTTTCTGGTCTTGGTATACCGCCTAAGACAATGCTGTAGGTTAAAACTGGCAACAAGGACAAAACATAATTAGCTAAGTCTTGCCTTCATCATGAGACTTGTTTTGTAAGGGCAAGAGAACTACATAGAGTAGTAGCATCATATTTGCTTTAATTTCTTATGTATTACACAGAGGTTACTTGAATCTCCAATAGAGTGGCACTAATTGTATGTACATATATGGCTACATAAATAAACACAGAGGTAGAAATCTGTATATATACATAAACGTGTATGCATAAAATTTACATGTTGCATATGTGCTTTTATATTCACGCACAAGCATGGATGCAATATTCACAACCTATTATTCTCTAGACATGATTACGTCAAACACACCAAGAAATCTTGTGAGACTTACTTGTTTTGTGGTCGCACAGCCCCAAGCTGGAGCACCTAAAGAAGCAACACCTAGCAAAACGTTTGCTGCATCTGCTGTAGTAACTTCCTGGTCCAGATTGATGTGGCACACAGAAGAACAAAGTAAAATGGCTTGAAGAAGACCACTCAGCAGATCAGTGGCAGAGAAACAAAACCCTGTTTAGCATTGCCCCAATCCAACGTGCAGTGGTGCTTAGGAGTGGAAGCGGGTTCTCACCTTCACTCTCCTGCATCAAACATTGGGAAACACTTACCTATGAAAACTTTATGAGTAATAATTAAACAGGCAATTGAGGCTTCAAGGAACCTGAGCCACAGGTAATAGTAGGCACTAAAAAGCCTAACTATTCATGCATGGAACGTTATCCATTTAAAACACTTTATTTGCAAGGAATAGAGGGAGTCCATGAGAAGATTGTTTACACCCTTGAGGAAAATTCTTAACAGTGCTTAAAATCCTGCCTCCGTGACAACTTTGGCCACAGGTCCCCTTCACTGATAGGTCCTCAGAGCCAAGCACTGCTGGACATCGCCAGCAGAGCAGATCCCAGGCAGGAGGCAGGAGGAGGGTGAAATACTCGCTTTGGATGGATCTGAAGTACAGTGGTTCCAAAAAAACTAACTTCTGAGAGCCAAAGAAAATATTCCTGCAGACTGGTTCAGTTTCCCTGCAGGTCTGATATTTTCCTATCTCCTTTAGTCTTCTTGAAATATTCTTGCTAGTCCAAAGGATAGTTTTGACCTGGATAGTGCTTCCAGTTTATTTTTTCCAAGTGAGACCATTGTTTGATGCCATTCTGTGTTTTAGACTTAGTGGTGAGACTTACCTTCTGTGAACATTTCTGACTTCTCAAAATAAAAACAAGGGGGCTTTTACACTGTATCTCAGAGCAGCATTTCATCTCAAATTGCCAGCTACAAGAACTGATCTCTCTGGAGTCTTCATGAGCTCAGCAAATGCATTTAGCTTCCTCTAAGGATCTGCTCATGGAAAGATTTTATGAGCTCAGGCCGTTCAAAGTGATCAGGCACTGAGTCTGCTTGAAGGTTTGCAAAGTACAAATAGGCTACTGACAGAAGACAAAAATCTGTAAACAGAAATGCAAAGAGGACAAGCTTTAATGTTGTCCTCTCAGTGATATCTAGGAGTTGCTGTTTTAAGTATACTGAAATCTACACTCATCTTCTGCTTACATAAATGAAGTGTGTTTGACACTTTGAGGTTAAATGCTTCCTTGCAGATGAAATGGAAGATTCTCCTATGCTTCAGCTATCGCAGGGTCTATGACAGCAGTAGCAATGTTCACAGTAGTAGGTGCTCCCACGTTTGAGACTAAACTAAATAAAATTTTGCTTGGAAACAAACTAGTTCACAGATATTTGACCAGTGAAAACAAGAAAAGAGGATCTGAGTCTCTTCAGTCTAGGTTGTCAGTGCTTCCAAGGAAAAGAAAAGGTCTCTTCTTTCAAACATCATTGAGTCTGTCACCCAGCCCTGGGTCTCACTGCTTTGCCAGTGCCATACTCATCTTCCATTTGCAGTTTTGTTGACTTGCTTGTGGACTCTCACGCTGGTCCATTCTCTCCTGTCTGGCACATAACAGGGAAGTGTAAAATCCATCACCAATTTGTAAAATGCTCATACAGAGAGGTTTTAGGTTTTGTTGCTTTTATTTTTTTCCCAGTGACCAAGGTCCCCCAGGGTATAGAATCTTAGGAAAGTATCACACAAAGAGGTGCAAAAATACTATTTAAAATATTGTGTGAACTGTAACCATATCCTGCATTGCACTGTTACTCATAGGACTATTATACACAAAAAAATGTTTGTAATTGCTACGAGGGAGATCTATTCACTTTTTTACTGAAAGAAGACAAGGTGATTGTCTGTCTTACTCAATATGCATCAGTAAAGAAGTGTTGCATCCTTTATGCCTTTACCGAATGCAAGAAAACCACATCAACTGAGTAGGCTTCAAATAAATGTCTTTGATGGGTTATTCACAAATGTTCAGGCCCTAGTTAGTCTCGTATTCTGGCTGTTTCTTGCCTACAGCACTGAATGCACAGCTAGAGGGCTCGCAAACAATTTAAAGACATACTAACCTATTCATACACAGAAGGACATGAAAAAGCCCTTTTGTATTCAGGATGACTGGTTCCCCACCATTGAAAAAGGGCTTTGTTCAGTGTGTGACAAATGATAGACTCTGGATAGCTGATTATGTGGAAGTTTCGCTCCGCTCAAGTAGACATGGTACTGGAAAAGCTGTGAAACTTGGCTGTTTGCTGTGTCATGCTTCCATAACATCATGCTGCAAACATCTTGTGTGATCTCCACTGTAAGCTACCACTGCTCCAATGAGCAGAAGTTCCCATCATGGGTTCTGTCTTTCTCAGAGGCTTTGAACGAGTCAGGGATGGCAAAAAGGTCATGAAGTGAGATCTCCAGTGGTGAAGGTCTACATGGCAGTTGAATTGAGTGCAACTGAACGTACAACTCAAAAAAGGATCACTTGTATTAATTGGGACACCATGTTATATTAAAAATGCTAAAATGCTGAAAATACTGCCTTTCTTCCACAGGCATTAGCCTTCTGGTCCGAAGGGAATCAGTCTTTTCAAGGGTCGTACAAGTACACAATGCCTGTGCTTACTTTCCCATGGGGTTTCACTCAAAAAGGAGAATATATGGCCTATAGTAGGCAAAAAATAACCTTTAAAAATTGAAGTACATCAACAGTTCTAAAGGATTTTTTTTTTTCTGCTCTTTGTCTGTTTCAAATCTGAAGTTATAACCTTTGTTTAGCATCCTTGGTGAAGCAGTCCGTCACAAGAGTGTCTCAAAGTCCTTTTCAAACAGAACAGACTCTGGAAGATTTCAATGTTCGTATCAAACTTCACAAGGATTTCGATGTGATAAATAGTTTTGGTGGTTTATCATCACACATTGCCTTCACTGTGAGGGAAATGTCGATCACACTTGGCAGTCACTCTTCTTTCAAAGTCTGGTCTTCCTTGGTTTCAGCCTGACACCAATTTGCCTTTCAGCCGTGAGCTGCCATTTCAGTGTCGTTGCCTGCTGCAGCAAGCAGCTCTGTTCCCTGCTGATAGGATTTACTTGGTTTCCCTTCTGATATTTCAGAAATAATGTCCATGAGAACTGGCTTTTTATTCTAACATTTATTTGCTCCTCCCTTGTACACCTTTGACATGAATACATAGCAAACGTATGAGTTCCTGCAAGATTTTCTTTGCTCTTTTAAGCTCTCCTGGTCTTATGTTAATACCAAAGTGACTTTGGATGACTCTGTAGGCCTTGTATAGTCTGTTCAAATTTCTTAATTGTCAACAATGTGCCAAGAAATGATAACATCTTTGCATGGTATATTTCAGTTATTTTCTAGGCTTGATTAAGTCACAATCATGACAGCTCCTTGTCTTCTGATATTTTGGCACTTCTGCCTGGCTGTTCTAGCACAGACCATAGTGTTAAAATGTAGAGAAAGATTAGAAAAAATGCATGCAACTTTTTTGAATCTCAAAAAATTTCTGCTATAGCTTTTCATCAGAAACAGTTTGTGATACCCTTGCATGTGAATTCTTAGGAAAGAAAAATGCAGAATCCTTTCATTAAATTAAACAACTGACATTGCATGGAATCAACAAATATCAACAGGTCATTTTGTGACAGGGAAATAGCTAGTATTCTTACTGACAAGAGGGAATATAAATAGAAATACTCACAGATCTAAATTTTTTCCCCTGAGAATCAGGACAAACCAGTAATGGAGGACATGCATCAGCAGCGTTAGGGAGAAAAAGACAAATTATGGGAACTAATCGTATCTCCAAAGTACAGCATATGACTATTGAATCACGAATCGACCATAATAGATCTCTAAAGAACATCACATATCACAGGAAAATAAATGTAACTTCTGCAAACAAAACAGATTAAGGGCAGAGTATACTTCACCAGAGTGCACAGGCACATGGGCAAAAAGCTCGTTTTAGCACTTGTTTTCTAAGCATGCTGTGCAGAAAAATTCTGATTTTGTTCAACAGAATGAAAAGGAATATCAGCATAAGTGATGACAGCACTAAGCAAAACAAAACATAGGTCAGGTGAGATACATGCAAAAAGGTTAAGAGTCTGAAGCCATAGCGAGGCTACTAAAAAGCTTAATATTTAGCAACAGTTGCCCCATAGGGTGTGTGATAAGGCCTATTTTCTATTCTAAAAAGTTATAATGTTCACAAAAGTACCATTAATTTTAATGTGGGCTATTCGCATGCATCAAGGAAGGTTCTTAATTTTAAAGCAGGAACTGGAAACATGCTTTTTTGGCAATCTTTTCAATTATTAATGTTTTTAACTAGGTACTGTGATAGTTTGGGTGTTAATATTTTATCAATGATGTTATAATTGTGTATTGGCCCAAGCTATGCAAACTAATACAAGGTACTTTTTTACTTTGCATTTAGGCCAGTGTCTGCTAACACTCAGCTGAAATAGTACCTTGCCATGGAAATAGCTCCACATACTTCAGTGAAATGAGTCTTGGGGTTTAGATAGTAGAATCAAATTCTAAATAACTCTACACTGAGAAAGATCTCTAGTGAAGGGGTTTTAATTTTTACTTTCATTTCTGTTTTCACAATCAAACGTAGAATAAGCATTTTGTTTGACAGGTGTCTTTTCATTTATGGTATGTGATCTTTTTCTGCAAAATATCCCATTCATTTGGTGCTCCACAAAATGCATATTTTATTTCAAAGCTTTTAACTTAAAAAAACCCCCAAAACCCCAAATAAAAATAAGCAAACAGCCCAAAAGAAATCAAGTCTTGATTGTCTGTGGCACAGTCCCACAGCCCAGCTGTATGTGATCACTATTTTCTGAGACACTGTTCTCAGCTGTGAGTGATAATGTCTGGTAACTCACTGAGGTGAAACATTGCCTTTATTCAGAAAAATAATTTGGGCCACTGCTGTAGAAAATGAATGCTACATTCTTTACACGGAAAAAGAGCATGGGATATGATTTCCTATATAAGGAATACTCTTCTGCAATACATCAAATCTCTTTTCTCCTGTGTGTGCAAATGCACTCTCCTTTGTTACATTATAAGAGGGTGCGTAACTCCAAAAGAAATGGAGTTAGATGAAAAAGAGCCATTCCAAACTCTACTGATTAAAATAAATGTGCTCATAAAAGAGACAGGAGAGTAAATTACTGCATCCCCAGAACAGCAGTAACTTATACACCAACAAGTTATTTTCAAGTTTGCCAGAGGAAATAATCTGCTATCAACAAGGGGTAATTGCCTGAGCAAACTAGTCTTTACATCTCACACATGCTGTCACCTTGTGTAAGAAAGAAATACACCACATATCAATTCAGGAAAAAAAATTTTGAAACATTCCTTTAAAGGCTGCTTCTCTCAGCCGTTTGAAAGAGAGAACATATACACAGCTTGGAACATATCTAATCTCTGCTCTTTTCTTATCGCTGAAGAGTATCCTAACACACCACAAAATTCATAACCTAAGCAGCCTCCGGCAATATTAGAAAGAATCCATTTTAGATTGGAACAGAAATTTTAATCTGAGATTTACCTGTGGCTGTCACAGGTGAAAACAGGTTAGTGACAAAACCCTTCAGGAATAAATGAAGGAACTATTAAGTAAAAGAGTCAAAATTTTCTGATTTTTATACCAATATGGGCTGCTTAGAGAGCTGGATGAATACTTATTTCACTGAATATGCACAGACACACACACTCTTTTGTATTCCCATTACACAAACATTCATTTGACTCAAATGCTCTTGACCCAGGGCCTCACAGAAAAGGAGCTTTCAACACTTGTACGAATGATTTTTTTGTCAAAGCAAGGTGCAAGATTTGCCTGTATGCAAGTATTTAATGTGCATTTTGTCATGTAAGACAGATTGCAACATGTATTCCACAAATGTAAGTACAACCGACAGAAAAAAAAGAAGTTTCTCATTCATGAGAAGATCAATCCTTTAAAGCTTTGTACTAAAAAGGTGGCAACTGTTAATTAAAAAAAAACCCCACACAAGTGGTGGCAATAGCTTTATTAATGTTCTGTGAAGTAACAGAGGGGCTAACTGACATAGGTGAATAATCATTTTTTGAGAAGTAAAAAAGAAACTGCTTCTTACTAGGCAGCATTGTCCACTCTATTAACTTTTTTTACCTTAAGTTAAATATTGAACAGTATTTTATTAACCAGAAAAACACATTTCCCTCCCTTCCTCCTCAGCAGAGGAAACTATAATTGTCTTAATTTCCTCCACTCTATCTCTCTGACTTTTATTTAATTAAATTAGCTCCCTTATGCTACTTGTAGCACTGTCAGTATGAGGCCATGTAGCTAAAAATGAATAGGAATAAAAAAAACCCCCATCAAACTTGAGTCATCCTGATTAATGTTCTGGGATGATCATATTTTGGAACCTGGTAGGATTGCTTGATCAAGACAGTAAGCAATGCAAAAATAGAGTCAGAACTTGAATTTTCCTAAATCAAAGATTACAGGGCATATGGGAGGATTTCTGTCTTCCGTCCAACCCTTACGATGCTCTTCCAACAAAGAAAAATGGAAAGGTCTTAAAAGATTTTTGGCAGCATTCTGGCAAAAGATATAAACTACTGTCAAGCATAGTATGGAAGAAAAACCGTCTCAGTTGACAGAAACAATATGCTTCAATTTTTCTGTTGGTAATGATTTTGTATTCCAACAGTACTTTGAATTCCAAATTAATCGCTGTGGTTATTAAAGAAAAAAGAAACCTCCCTTAACCACAGCAGAAGTCATGAATGAGATCTGCCAGTGTAGTCGACAATTCTTCTGTCTCCCTGCCTGTCTGCCTGCACATATTGGCCTGTGATTGGCAAGGTCTGAAGTCTGGTCTGAAGTTTGAAGAGCTCATGCTGTACCCTAGAATGGTTCCATTCCTAAAGCATCGATTTCAGCTGGACAGGATCCGACCATGCAGTCTCAATTCCTCCTTAACTACAAAGTAAAGAAAAAACACAAGATTTAAACAAAAAACCAAATAGCCCAAAGCAGACTACATACATAGGCTGACATTTTATACTCAAAAAATTAAGCCTGCTGTGTCCTCAATGCCGATTCATGTGAGTTTCGTGTATTTTACCAATGATAATTCCTAACGCAGGAAATACACCACCTATAATGGATTGCTGCACACAGGAAGGAAATACATCACTGACACCTGTCCCTAGTACAGTAATAAAATGTTACAGATTTCAGAGATAAAAACATCATAATAAAATATGCTCTGTATGCAAATACTAAGACGAGTTTTTGAATTGAAACAAAGATGGAAACTGTTTTCTGAAGTGGAAAACTGGAGGATTAAAATTGAATCATTGCTTCTATCCCTCAAATGAAAAAAAATAAAGGATTACAAATATCACTCAACTTTTATTAGTGCATGGCAGTCATCAGAAATGGGACTATTCGCCCTGGGAACAAAGCTGGTAATATTTCTTAGGAGTCAACAGTCTCATTTTGTTGTACAACAATATTGAGACCGAAACTAGAACTGAGCTAGCGGGACAGTCTTAGCTTGGTTTGAAGAAAGAAATCAGACTGTGCAGACTTCCTTGATGAAGAAAAATGGCAGTGGTGAGGTCTTCCTATCCCTTCCTGCCTTTTGTGAGTTCATCCCTGACCATTACAGTTTACTTCATGCCACATTTTGTCAACCACACCTCATGTCTCCCAAGTAGAATATTTTTCTATGACTATTTGCCATTGATCATTAAATAACACAAAAGACATACGCTCTCGTGACATCAGGTTGTTTAAAAAGCCGTCTTATTTATTGCAGAAGGATGTGTACGTTACAGCTGCAACATCGAGCAATAGCTTGTGCTCAGAAACCTATGCCCAATAACGGATCAGTTTCCAGTCTTGTCAGCAGCTTTCAGAACATAAAGGGAGTTTTCCTAACTGCAGTGGGTGTTGGAAACTCACAGAAATGTGAGAGCACAGACATATTTGCTGCGCCACATCCTCGGAGATGGAGAAAGACTTGCAAAAACTGAAGGGGTACAACAAATTACAGTACCTTACACTTTAAGGAGTTTTTCCCACATTTGTTTACACTTGCCATAATAGTCTCTAGAAAAGTGCATGAGATGTACCTAAATAATATTCTAACAATTACAGCTCCTTATGAAAGACCTGGTGTTTCAAAACATTGGAGTACGTGTTAAATATACCATGGAAGTTAGGATAGGAGCCTTTATCGCAAGGGGGGAAGCCAGAAGAAGGGATACAGACCAACCCAAACAGATGCTAGTGGGATCCACAAACCACTTTTGTGTTTACTGCTTGTCTCCCAACTATGGTTCAAAATATGACAGAAAGTGTTTATAAATATATATAAGTATATATGCATGCATATAGCTATTTTTACTGGGATTCTGTCTTGTATTTCTCAGCATCAGGCTTTCCCCCTGATTCACAGTTGAACCTCTCCATTCAGGCTCTCAGCTTTTTCACTTCTGGATTTACTCTTTCCCCTGTTTTCAGCCTTGCTGAGCCTCCTTTGTCAACAGCGTGGATCCCTGAGGATGGGAGCTCAGGAAATGCTGTTGAGGGCAGGGCCATTACCATGCATGAAGAGGTACGCGCCATTGAGCTGAGGCAAATAGGAGCTATTGTATTCCTCCTCCTTCTCATAGGGCACCTGTAATGGGAACCTCTCTTCCTTCATCTTTGCCGTCTACAAGGCTCGGGTTGTTTGTTCATCCCCTACTTACCAGTGCCGAGACCCGCTGCCGTGTTGGAGTTCTCATGCTGCTCCATAAAGGACTTAAAGAGGCACAATTATGTGATTCTGTACTTCTGCCCCTCTCATGTCTTTTATCAGTAGGAAAGCAGGGAACATGACACAAAAGATAAATGAGGATGGTGCTTGATGACGTCAGTTAATCAGTCAGCTATTTTTGAGTACTGACTGACTAGTCACTAAATTGCAGGCTAAAAAGTCCTCTCATACAGACACACACCAATCTCACTGATGTACTCTGGCTGCTGAATGCTGTAGCATTTGAAAACCCTTGAGCACTATGTACCTAATTTAACAATTTCAGTCTTTATCAAGATTTTACTTAAAAAATTACAGGAAACATCATGAAGGAACTCAAGAGAGACTGAAGTAAACATCTGGTTATAATTCTGAAAATGTGCTCCAAAAGAGCGTTTTCAAATACGAGGCCAGTGCACAATACTCCAATTTTGCATCTGTTTTAAGCAAAATTGGACAGATGTAAATTTAAAAAATGCATAACTGTACAACTGTTCTAATTATTTACCCAAATTCTAACCCATCTGAAAAGATCTTATCCCTGAGCTTGCCTCAGGTCAAAACAATGTAAAGTGAGCTAAAGATGACCATAACCCTGTGACCCCTACAAACCCCTATTTATAAACCATATATCATAAATATGTATTACAAAAATATTACCAGTGGGAGTGGAAAAAATCAATAAAAAATAAAAAAGAAAAGTGTGCATTATAAAAAAGACTGTCATGAGTTGAAACACCTTCAGTTAAATGTATATATAACATACATCACATATAAAAGCTATTAATCCAATTTAACAACATTCAATGCATTTATGCTAAGAAACTGCTAAAAAGCACTAAATGGAATTTACCGAGATGAATAAAAAGCACAATTACCAACTAGGCTTGGGAGATTCCAGTTAGTAAATGAGGCTGTGAAATTGCTTTGTGTTAAAAGAATATTAATGGCTATGCTAGCACTTGACTAATATTTTATGGTGCAGGCTGTTACTAAATTAGACCCTTTGCATGTCTTTTTGTAAAGTCATTTAGTTATACATGGATTTTTTTTTTTCTTTAGAACATTTTTAAGAGTTTGCTGTGTTTTGGAAGTTCCTAATTCTGAAGACTTTTCTACAAGCTGAAGCTACCATTGTTCTGTCTTCCTTGCAGACAGGTTGGTAGTAAAATGGTGCTGGGGGTGAACCCTCATTTCACAGGTGATGGCAACCACTCTCCTCAACAGCTAACTCAAAGAAAATCATGCCAGAGTACTGCACATTTAATACCATAATCACGTGGTTTGGTGTATCGGAGATGAGAAGAAGAGGTGTGAACTGTGAATGAAATCCTAGCTTGGGGAACTGTAGAACATAATTTTTCCTCCCTAATTCTGGCCTTCCTCCAAAGCTGAGACTGCAAAGATGCCTTTGGACGGGTCTTCTGTGACTAGTTCTGTGAAGGCAAGGGACCAGTTCCCAGCTCCCTGTTAGAGGACCTGATCTGAATATTACTGCTGATCCTTACTTCAAGTTTGCAACTCGTTCTTCTAGTCTCCTGCAGATTTCAAATTTTGTTGGAAAACAACAGTATTATGAAAACAGCCCTTATTAGTTGTCTATAATTTTGACCATAAATGACAATGTGCTGGCACTTTTATTTGGAAAATATTTAAAGATTATAAGTATCTTATGGCAGAAGCCAGAAAAACTTTTTTTTTTTTTTTTTTTTTTGATAGAGAAACGCAGTAGGTCTTACATCAGCACTTTAATTTATTGTAATCTTTTAAAACACTGGATATATAAGTCTGAGCAAATCTCTTGAAAAAATAAATAAATTAGGGCACGCAAAAGTCCTACTGTGCTCAAAACTGCTCAAGTATTTAAGTGAGAGGGTATGAAACTGTATATGTGCAGGTTCTTCATGTGTGGATTTAAATAATATATAAAGTTCATGTAAGAGTGAATAACAATAATAAACACTATACCCTTAGTAACAATGGCCAGTAAGAAAAATAAATACCCTCCCAATGAGGATTATAGTGTTCTATGAAGTTATACCATATTCAGTGAAATTTGAAGGCTGTATTGCCCTAGCCTTTCCATCACACTGCTGAGCAAACCCCACTGTTGTGCATGGGAAAGTGCTTGGGATCCAGCAGACCCATCACATAACAGGGTGAGGTCCCAACACCAAACTTTAATACACCTCCACACAGTCGAATTTGCCATGTTAAAAAGTGATTAAGATACAAATTCTCCTCTCTATTAACCCTGACCTGATGCAATAAAATTCTGCGTAATGTCTCCTGATAAGGATGATGCGTAAACCACAGCAAGGAGAGCAGCAAACTGGACAGAAAACCCGACTGAGCCACACGACAGCCTCTGAACAGAACTTGGAGAAAAAGCAAAATCTACCATAATGTACTGAGTCGTTATTGCTAAGAGGAGCATAGCTCTTCTGTAACAGCAGTAACATTGGTCTCAACTGGGGAAACACGGCAGGAGGTTCACGGAGTGCTCTTCCAGCATGCTGGGGAAATGATCCCTGGTGAACGCCCAAATGCGGCTCGAAACATCAGAAGTGCTGGTACTCAGATCATCTGAAGCACCAGTTACAAATATATTACAAGGATGTATACGCTCAAAGCTGCTGTTATATGAAGCATGTCATCTGTATAGCCCAGAGGAGAAGAATTAAATTGTGCAATCCTAGTTAGAAGCTGAATGGATGCGCTAACACTTGGAGCTGAAAGGGGTAAAACGCAATAGCAAGCAGTCGGAAAGGAAACAAGCTTTGGCCTTTCCTGGGCCATTTCTACACCCCAGAATGAACCCGGCTTGCCTCCAAGAATTAAGTTAGCTATGACATGAGAGCACTGAACCCCAGAAGTATAGGGCAGCCAGATGAATTGATTGAATTTCACTTTATGAATGGTGATAAATAAACCCAATGCTACAGGGGAAGCTGGAGCTCCAGCTTTCCACTATAAAAGATTCTCATAGCTCTAAAACCTCCACGGCTTGAGCCGGCAGAGGCTCCTGGGCGGGAGAAGTGCTCTTTTATTCGTCCCATGAAATCCCATTCAGGTTCTGCTGCCATATGAATAGCTGATAATTGCCATTTCCTTTCACTCGCTCGTGTTCCCCTGGAAATCGCAGCTGGCTGCCAACCCCGCCGAAGGCGAGCAGGGTGGAGGCAGCTGCAGGCAGCACAGCTGCCCCGGGATGCTCTGGGAGCTGCCAGCTCACCTGTACGGGTGTGAGCCCCTGCGGGGACGGGCATGGACAAGGACCGAGATGAGGTACTTCAATGCCACTGATCAGCTCAGTGGTCAGTCACATTTGCCCTTCCTTTTGTTGCAACAGCTGCTGACTGAAACAAAACTTCAGGAGTAACAAAGCCCAAGAGCACTTGTTGACATATAAAAGAAAGGAAGGTCTTTGCTATTGTGAAGAGAAGTTCTAGGACCAGGGGTAGGGATGGGTTTTTTGTTTTTTGTATTTTTTGTTGTTTTTTTTTTTTTTTTTTTACAGCTATAATAATAGAATATTTCTTCTCTTGAAGAAGATACTTATGTGACAATGTGATTTTAAAAAAAATATAGAAGCAACGTTTCGGTGAAAGTCAAGCACTTGGAATTTAAGAAACACATTGCTTACCACCATCCATAAAACTTCATAGTCCATTGTGTGTATCTGCTGAAAAAAAGAAAAATTGAATTATCTGAACACACTTTTCAAAAAGTTTCCCCTTCTTCAATAAGTAGGTACGCCAGACACCCTACAAGTCCAAATTAAGTTGCATGGGCAGCAAGACGTCTGGCATTTCATGCATCACAGCTTTCACTCGCTTAACTGAACATGGTTTCATTTGCAAGGCTAACATAGGGGGATTTGTAATTAATATGTATATTTCCACACACGCACACTCAGGCACATATAGATGTAAATGTTTGGGTGAGCTTAGACTACAAACAATGTCGGCCATGCAAAGCAGTGGAAACGGATTATTCACTTCAGTAGGGCAGCTTATAAAGTAGCTTAACATAGATGAACAGCAATGATATAACATTATTATTACAGCATGAGCATTGCATGATAGAAAAAGTGTATAGAAAGCATCTGACACAAAGGCCTAATGGCACAGTTTCTGCTCAGGCAAAATTTCCACTAATGCTTTCAAAACCAGAGGGAGGCATTGACCCATTACTACTTACCACTAGCATAGCTTCAAGGAACAATTGCAGGACTGGGCCATTATACAGCACTTTCCATCTCATGAAATGCCCTACTGCTTTCCAAATTATACCTATTTACAGGTAGATAGACAATACTTTATCCATGACAAAACTAGTGACCTAGAGGGTAAAATGCAGAAGAAACCCTGCACACCAATTCAGAAGGGCAGCAATGATCCTGGATCAGCATACGATTGTGTCGGGCAAGGCCTGAGGAGTTTAATAACTCACTTTTACAAAAAAAAAAAATTAAAGTAGACCTTTAAGGAACATAAGCATCATCTGCTTTTATCCTAGGCCAGATGTGGCATCACCCGTCTCTGCTCTGGAGCATCCGTGGGAGCCTGCGTTTCCCTCCAGGTTGTGTCACCCAGCTGCTGGGTAGGACGGACATGGCATTTATGAGATCTGACAAGATATCAACCCAAGGTGACTCTGCAGTGAAAACTTGTGAGTCGGAGTTCCTACACAGGCAGCCTGTATGCACTCAGGGCGAGATCATGATATACTTCTTGCAATTAACATTTTACGCAGCAAATAGTCTCAGTGAAATCAACAAGATAACCTATGGCATTAAAGAGCTTTTTAATATGGGCAAGAATACCACCACTGGGCTTTGACATGCTTTATGTTTGATACACAGAATCCTGTGAATGACAAACAACAAGCAAATCCAGGAATCACGTTCACCTACAGCTGAAAATATTAAATGAAATCCTTACAAGCAGCATCTTTCTTGGCTAAGCTTGCTGACGTCACAGGTCTGATGCACTCTTACAAAATAAAACTCAGTTCTGAGTTGAGGCCAGGTATAGTTCTGGGTTAGAGAAAAACCTCAAACTCGGGCCCACTGTGGGAATGCTGAGAGGCACTTCACAATGGCAGCGTTGGCTGTTCAATCTGAAATGTAAGAAATCACTAAGCATTATGTGGTAATGCTCCTACCGACAGATACAAGTCTACAGTCTTTGGATTTAGAAATGAATCATTTGAATTTTGTCATTATCTCTGGAAAGGTTTCTGGTGTGACAATAGTGATTATAAAAGGAAGAAAAAATAAATAGCATTCAAAACCACGAAAAGTAAGACTTGATGGCCATTAACTACTAATGGAAAAAGTTCAGCAGGGGTGTGATGTAGCCAACAATTTGTATTTTAACATATTGATAATGAATCCCAGCGCAACCATTCAAATCAAAGTCAGTATGCTTTCTTTTGTCCCTATGGAAATTTAAATCAATAATACTGGCATTATGCATATATACCTATATGTATATCTATGCATATATATTTCTGAATTACAAAATACTATTGCATCATTTTACTCTCGTTTCAGATTTTTAACACAGGAACGCACATCTCCATTCTTCCAATCAATTTATTCTGTTAGTGTTTTTCAGCATTTTAAATCCCTAAGCTAAGTCAATAATGTTGATTACTTACCATAAGCACCGTACATGCCATTCTAATACAGGTTATTTGCAATTTGACATCCTCATCTATATGCATTATTCCACTTGGAAAATTAAATGAAACCCTTGATTCAGAATTTGAAACACTTAGAAGTAATGATCCTGTTTACTGATTGACTGAAGTTGTAGTTTTTAAGCACTATTTAATAGAGGAAACAAAAAGCACTATCAAGTAAAAAGGAAGCATCTAAGTTACTTTAGGAAGCAGTCATACTGCATGAATAATAGACATTCATTGTGTTTTTCATTGTTTCATACCTCCAAAACAGTTACCTAACACTGCTTCAGATTTCTTACAGTTCAGAACATGAACCTAGGAAACGTAACACTCAACAACATTATTTTGTCAGAGTCCCTTTTCAGTGTTGTTTGCCTATGAGTGTGTAGCTGGTAACAGCTGTAAGTTACTAATAAAGATTAGAATAAATTGGAAATGGAACTGGAGGTGCTCAGGGCCAGTGTGAACCATAAACCCAAAGAATTGCAAAAAGTTACTTCTAGACCTCTACTGGGGCTAATACCTTTAGTAACAGCAGTGACATAGAGATGGGCAAAGCTTGGGAGTCCAGTGAGCTTCTAACGGTGAGGATGACATGATCAGGATGACAGGAGGATGTCTGTGCTCAGTTAGGGCTCTGCTGAGGACCACCTTAAAGAGAGGGACCGTCGCACAGTGACTGTGTGGATTTGAAGATGGAACCACCTGGAGGCACAAAATTTGGTCCGTGAATCACAGGTTTAGTTCTAATTTCAGATGGGACACAAATGAGGCATTACATTGTGCTTCGGGTGGTAGTTTGAAGGGAAGACAGGCTGTCAACAACGTCAAGGGTATTTTGTTGTTATTCAGTAAATGGTAGTGAATAACACCGAAACAAGAGAAAAGTGGATTTTGGAGGGCAGATGATTTGCTTTTTTTGTTTCCCCCTTCTACTGGAATCCAATTTGAGGTCTTGGTGAATGTGGTGCTTTTAAGCGGTTCATCTCTATTCAGATGATATTATTTCAAATTCAAATTTATAAGCATAAATTTGGGGAAATTCATTCTCACATATCCACAACCTTTCAAAGATTTTCTCAGCCATTACTACATTGCTGATAGTCAATTTACTTCCTGATCTAAACCTTTCACTTGAGATTTTAAATGTATTATTTACCACAGAAGCATCATGAATTTAGTACTCATACTTATTAGCATAGAATTAGAATAAGTCTGAGGAAAACAATTGAGAGAATTAGAAATATATTGCATACTAACTTTAGACAGTGTAATGAGCAGATGCTGAAAGCTTGTTTGATGGCATATTTTTATTCAGAATTATTTTAGGGATTATCTAAGAGCTGTACTGTGGATTATAAAAAAGGAGTAAATTCAGTTTAATTTAGCCCTATGAACATGTGAAAATGTTTCAGACAGGTGAAGTATACTGAGGGATGTCTTAAGCTACCACTCCAGGGACTACGAATAAAAAAAAAAAAGTCAGTTGCCAAGTGGAGCTGGCATTTTACTAAGTCTGGATATAATTGTACTAGAAATCTTGAGGATACTTTGAAGCAGTCTTAAGAGAGGATATTGCCTACTGGAATTCCTCCTTAGTGCAAGTTTCACTGCAATTTATTTTAGATCAAATATACTCGTGACATAAGATTATACTCTTGCTCTGGATATGTATATTCATTTCACCATCTGAAATTGTTGGGAGCTATGTACACTCGCTTCTGTGCCAGCTGACCTACTTTATGGGTTCATGTCTTGCGACTGGAAAATAGTTGCAAAAGCCAAACCAAGCTTTTTGTGATGGACAAGCACGGAGCTGCCGGTCCATTTGAACTGACTGCCCATCAGCTCATGTGTTTTTACTGTTTCTGTTGGACTTCAGCACTGCCTTTCTGCGGTTTCTCTGTCTCATTTGCTGCACCCAGATTCTAATCCATGCAAAGCATAAGTCAACCCCAGGACCAGCATTAACCCTTCACAGTACATTTATGGGCACTGGGACTTACAGAAAGGTGCAGGCAGAACACGTAGATATTCTCCTCTGTCTCAGTTCCTTTTCATGAAATAATGACAAAAGCTCTGGAACTTTTATTATTTTTCAGAAGAAAAATCCCATGTCTGCCCTCACTCTCCTCTTATGTTCCCAGCCTTTCTTTCTGACTTCTTTTTTTAATGGTCAATAGGAGAGTTCCCTTTTTATGAAGTTGCAGTCCCCTTTGAAGGGTATCCCTTACTAATCAGCCTGTTGAAGGCTCCGTCACTTAGTTATCAGCACACTTGAGCAGACTGATTTTCCTGCTCTGACCAACTATTTTATCCCAGGAGACCCTATCTGAATCAGTTCTAATGATCCTCTCTTATTGACTGTTGATCCTCCACTGCTGATTCTCTGACAAGTGCAATAATTTCTCTTGATGCCCCCTAAGCTTATACCACACAACATAATCAAGTTGACTCAGAAAACGGGAATTGAAACCTGAGAAAGAACATATGCAAACATACATCTGGAGTAAACCAATCCTGCCATTTAATTATTCCATGATCTGAGCTAGAAGTAGCTCTATATGACTGCAGAACGGCAAACATGAGAAAAAAAGTGACCAGAGTAGGATTCTTTGTCAGACATCAATGGTGTGAAAGCACGCAGATTAAATTTTGAAAGCAAAAATAATGATGTTGAGATACAGGCAAACCCAGCACGGCATACAGCACTGATTCACTGGTGATTACTCTAAAATACAACTATGGGATGGAAGAGAGGAGTTCTGAAAAAACCCATCTTGCTTAGTATTTCATTAATACATCTACTGCCTTGAGAAGGATGTAAATCATGTCATTCAGGTATTGGGAGAGTCTTGGATCCTGCTCTAAGGGATGCTGAAAAAACACCCTGTATGTGGGTAAATCAACACTAAGATTACTAAAAAAAATGTGTAAGGCTTAAATAAAAGCAGACTGTCTTTCTTTTTTTTCTTTTTTTATATATATCACTGAACAAAAAACATTCAGATGGATATGAGTAACAGGATTTGTAATCTCTCTGTCTTCCTAATTCTATGAAGAACAAGATCTCCTACCTCACAAATGCATGCTCTGACCACTAGGTTAAAAAACATAAGAAGTGAATCATTCTCAATTTATTCTACTTTTACAAAAACTGTTTTCAACAACATGAACTCTTTCCAACCTGAACTGGAGCAAGTGTCAGATTTTGTGACTTCTGCATGAACATCCCACCCACAAAGCTGAAGAGTTATACTCCTTCCCTTGTACACTGACATTTTTGGTGCAACTTGCAATTACAAGAGACTGTGCAATATCCGTGTAAAAGAGATCCGGTGACAGCATGAAAATAGAAATCCTCAAATACTGAATTTTCCATACTGAAGACTACAAAAACCCCCCCAACAAAATAAGATTTGAAGACCTTATCATTACAAGTCCTATTGTCTTTGTGTCCTGAAAATGCAAGTGTATGTAGCCAAGCACTCTCCAGCTAAAAATAATATTAAGAAAAAGCTCATGAAACCTTTCAAAGTGATTGAATCTGCAGAGGTTCCTCCTGTGTTAAATACTCGCAGCAATCGACACCCTGGAAGCGATAAGGAGATAAAGAGCTGATTAAATTCTGACTCAAGCGCAAGCCTTGCCAGGACAGCGGCACAGACAAGTGTTCTCTTAGGCTTATTCCTGCCTGCCTATCAGTGGCATAAAGCCAGATGCCATCAGTGGCACCATTTTGTCAGATACTTAGCAGGGACTGTCTAGGCTTTACTGTTTATAAATTAAGTATTTTTTAAAGTACAGTATGTAACCGTACACTCCACTTATCTTTGCTTTAGAGAGATTGACACCGTGAATTATGAAGTCAAACCCTAGGCTAGAAGATGCCTGTAAAGATTAAGTCATTTCATTCTTTTCCAAACAATTAGCAGCACTAGACTGCTAAGCGGAGATCAATCGTAATTGGGGAACTGAGAGAGGGCAATAAACAAATTACTAGTGTTTTCTCTGAAGCCTGTTGGTTTACAGACTCACTGTTATTTAATCCAGAAGCTCAGCAGATTGTAAATTATCCATTAGAGTTGTCACTGGCCCCTTGAAAAGGATTTACTTTACGATAAAGGTACCAGAAAGGAAATCTGCCTGGTTGTTTCAGGTGAAATAGGATAATTGCAGCTGATTCATCATCATCACCATGTTGGTACTGCCTACTTTGAGACGATGGTCAAGAAGGTTGGAAGTTTTGCTTGACAAACATCAACATTTGGACTTGACCAGCTTAGCTGGGAGGCACCTGGTGTCCTCTACATCTTTCAGTACCCTTTGGGTTATTAATTGCAAAAAAGAATGAAAAGTGACCAATGGACTTACCTGTTCAACACAGAAGTGAGATAACTGGCTAATTACACTACTAGAAAAATGATTTCTTTTCCACAACCGGACCTGAAGCTTTAAGGATCTCCTTCCTGAAGACTATACTACATCTTGGAAGAAGTCAGGGCTGCCTTACAGTGCGGCCACAACCCATGTATGGGCCACATTAGAAGATATTAACAGGGTTGGAAGGACCTAGAATCCAGCCTGCAGAGTTCACTGCAGCCTTTAGAAAGATTTACAAGGTTTTTGTCTTTTTTTTTTTTTCTTTTTTTTTTTCACATAGTTTGGGTAGCAAGGAGCAGGAATACTGTTTCTGCAGCAGGACAACTACCCATGTGCTACTATATTAGGATATCTGCATACTGCAATGAAGTCTGAAGTATAGACATGTACAAAGATAGTTATTTAAATGAAAGAGACCTTATTCTTTGCCTATCCACTATCCCAGTGCAATAGCTACAAAGCAGAGGAATTAATGTTTTTCTTCTCTTCTAAATCCCCTCCCTCAAAGGATGAAAGATGTTAAAGAGACTCTTTGTTTTGTTTTCAGCTCTTTTTATTTCACTTGTATATGTTGGCAGCTGATAGAGCCCCAAATCTTGTCAATCCCAGTGTGCTAGGCACAGAAGTATAAAGAACATTACAATTCCTGCTCAGAAGAGCTTAAGGACAAAAATCTAAAGGACAAGACATGGACAAGACAGCAATATCACTAGTCACAAAGCTTTTGCACTCAGTCCCAGAAAATAATGAGAAACCATATAAACCCCATGATATTTAAAACATCATATGTATACTATGATTTTTGAGTTCAAGTTTCCAGAACTTCTTCCCGCAATCATAGTGACAAAAAAAGCCCCACCAAACCCCAACTTTCTTCTAATTAAGAATAGAAATCTTATATTGATTGTGTGTAATCTTAAAGAAAGCCCTAAATGTAAAATAGAATTTAAATTATATATATATAAAATATATATATATATAAAAAAAAAAATTTTACTCACCACACAGTGACTTATTTGTCTTCACAAACACTGCCACAATGCCCAGAAAGGAGTAAAATAGGAGGAAAAATAACTGTGATACATCAGAGGATATAAAGGAAGAAAATTCAAATGCATTTAAGTTGTTGGCTTCTTCCTGGAAACTGCCAAAATTTCCTCATTGCTAGAGTTTATACTGATCCAAAATGACATAGCTACAAAAAGGTCAGGTATATTAGAGAACTAGAAAGTGTAGCGAGCATTTGCTTTCTGGTTTGTCTAAAATGCATGTAACCTGTCTTGTCCTCAGAAGTCCTATGACCGTTTAGATCATCATTAACTGACCCTAAAAATTATATTTTTCAGTAACAGTTACAGCCTATGAAAACCCAGAAGCCAATGATGGCAGGATATCATGCACCAATGCGACCAAAACTGGGAAAAAATATCCAATTCACAGAAGAAAAGAGATGTCTTTTGTGGATTTGAATTGTACCTGTCTTCTCTAGTTTCACTCCTTGGCTGGTAGGCCACATACAGAAATAGACAAGCAAGAATAAGAACAACAACAAAAAAAAGCATTCGCAAGTGTTGGTTTTGTCCAGTTTGTTCACTCTGTGCTTAATGACAGCTACAGAGTCACTAAAACCAAGTAGCCAGATTACAAAGATTTAGTGATGATGAACAAGTTAATGCTGCCTCTACTCCACTACCTTTGTCCCCCCCAAATATAATGATCTCTGCCCATTAAATCTGACTATTTAGAATAATAATAAAAACCTCAAGGCTGTGCAATCTTTGTTCAGTACAGTATGAGAAGCTTGCAGAGAAAGGAAAAAATCCCGAGGCAATATTTTCACATACATTAAAAATATATATGTGGGGTGTGATATCCCATTAACAGACATCGTATGCCTCCTCTGGAGATGTTAATTCCTAATCTCATCAGGGGAACGTGTGTGTGTACCGTGTGTATGTTCATTGGTAATGTTTCATAAATTGTCTGTCTCTAGATGAGAGGTTATATTCATCTGAAAACTTACATTGCTCTTGGTATTAAACTCAACTGAAAAATCAGCTGTGGTTTTTCCCATATTCAGCATATTTTCCATAACACGACGTAGCAGGAATTGATGAACAATAAGAAGGAGCATTACTTTTAATGAAAGTAAAGAAATGCTGGGCTTAGTCTTGACCTCTGCTCTAATGAATCTTAAATGGAAAATAATGAAAAGAAATTCTTTCAAGTAGTGAATTTAGGGCTGTTCACAGTCTTGTTGTACAACTTATGGTTGAAAAAAGGTAGCATCTGAGCATAAATATTTTATTAATAAATGCCAGAGCTTTGTTACTGTGTTTGGAAACAGGCAACCCCTCTTAAAATTGATTCAAACTTTTACCTTCAAAAGCTGATTATTGTAAAATTTTTCCTCAATGAATGTTTTAATAGGTTTCCACTGTGAACTTTACCTTTACAGTTATACATTTCTAAATTATGCAGGCAAATATATGCAATTCCTCATGAAGTCTGTATATTTCATTGGGTAAGGAAATTAAAAATAATGGAAATTTGAAATGAATCAGATGATCGAATCAAAAATCTTTCATGTCATAGAGGATTTACAACCCTTTAATGTGAATGTCTTACAATGCAATGACTTCATCTTGGTTTCCTTACAGATTTGTTTTAACTTTTGTCCATGAAAACTGGCATTTTGGTTTGATTCAGAATTTCGTAGTAAATTGCTATAGTTCTTGACATTAAATTTTCCACTATATGCACTTATATCAGTCTGCACTGCTGTTTTATTGGAATTTGAGAGACTCAAAAACAGCGAAAATATTGGAGTTTTAGTATCTTTCATAGCAGAAGTAACAGGGTGAAGGTATCTAACAACTGCGTGATGAAAAGGGCTTCTGGTGATCTTACAAAACGTTAAGTGTCAGCGTAAAGATGGTTTGTTTTATATGTTAAGGCTGCGAATCCTGAGGTGAGGGGATAGATGTGACAAAGAATAAAAGCTCCTGATGATTTTATAAAACCCTGACGAATTGCTGAATACATTTATATACCCACACAAGTTCTTCTGCAAGGTTTATAAAACGGCAGGAGCTCCTATGGAGGCTATAAAACCTCCCAGACTCCCGAGGGTTTGTCAAATCCATGTGAGATCTTGTGGAACTTGTAAACTGTCAGTAAGGTCCCGCGGAGTTTATAAACTCTGGCTGGACCTTAAACAAAGTCTGGGGTTCCTCCAGCAGTTACAAAGCCCACCAGGACTTTTGAATTGTCCACAGTAATTAGTACTTCACTGAGAGAAATACAACTAACCTTCCCAAAGCTGTAATGTACTCTCTAACATCACCAGATATTTGTAGGAGCAGACGAGGACATGAAGAATCACTAAATTACAGAGTTGCCATCTACGTATCAGGTTGCTGAAGATGAAAAGAAGTCTTAAGTGATTAATCATGTTCTCTTTATTACAATGCTCCAGACACTTAGCTGTACCCATTTGGCAAACAAACCGTGTAAATTTTTAAATCAATGGGCCTACTGGAAATAAAACACTTTCTCCTCAAGAAGTAGAAGTGAAGACAATATGTTCTCAGGAGCGACTTGGTTGAAAATGAATCCAGACACTTTTGGTCAGCTATATAAACAACTTGGAAAAAAGCAGTGGTTTATCTTGGTTGTATTGGTTAAAAAAAAGGTTTTGCCTCTTTTGCTACATGAGGTCTCCTAGAAATTGGTCAAAAAAGTTTTTGTACCTTCTGTTATATGAATTCCTTTAGAAACTACACAATTTTTAGTTGTTTCTCTGAACCCAAGAAAGTTCAAGCCTTTCCTTGACCTTCGTCCCTGCTGCTAGAAAACCTATTTCAGTCATCAGAGAAAGTGTGTAAGGACAGAGAGAACATGAGTCATCACAAAGTGTTGGTACATTGGGAACTGACCTAAGGGGAAGGAGTCCTCACACAACATCTCCCTTCTCCCAGGACTGATTCTGCTTCTGATGTGACTGATTATGCTAGCTTCAGAAGATCTCTGGTAACTATTAACTCCCATTTTCTTCCTAAAAACATCAGTCACATATTAATTATGGTGTAATGTCCTTCATTGAGGGTATCAGCATCTCATAGATAGAAACCTACATTTATGTTACTGAGCTTTTAAATATTATTTTTATTTCACTGATAGGAAGCTGAAACTTGTGGGTGTACAGGAAGTTTTTGTCACAAACAGAAATTCAGTTTAAATAAACAGTTTGCAATCTCTTCAGATTAGGTCATGCTTAACATTGACTCTACTTAAAAACACGTCTTCTTAAGGATACATTTTTTGTTTTAATCCCTTTGTATCTCTCAGCTGCTGCACCTCAGAACAGCATTTTAGGGGAAGGAGGGTTGTTGAATGCTGTGTGTGAAGAGTAATTCTTTGTAAACATCTGACGTTGCTTCTTATGTGGATGAATACATAATGCTTCCAAGTAAACAAATCACATTTTAGATTTAGATCTCATTTACATAATACATAAGAATGCAGAAAATGTCCCAGAGGGCAAGTAAACACTTTGAGCATAAAATGGAAAGAAATTTTGAGAACCGTTTCCTTGTTGGTTTCTTTAGCATGATTTAAAACCAAAGAGATGGTTATTGCAGAAAACAACGCTGTTCTCAATCCCTCTGCATGTAAAGGTTGCTTTGGATGAAGCAGTGTCTGTGGCCCCACTATTGCTCATCCTGCTGCAGGAACATCCCTCACGCAGGTTGAATTTTAGGAATGCACTTGGTTATCTGCATAAAAACAGTCATGTATCTAGAAAAACAACAAAATCATTTGTCTGAAGTTTCCACATCCTGTATTAAACAAGAGGACCTCAACTCCTGCTCTGTTAAGCTGTGAACACTATTTGATATTTGTTGGGGAAGGCTGCTTTGCATTTTTCATGATTTTCTTTGATTGTGACCATATTAACATTTGCATTACAAACACAATTTCCGGCACTTGAGACCATGACAGAGCTATCTCATGGCTGCAATACCTTGACAGTCTTTTTGTCAGCTGGAGAGTGATGGAAGCCAGAAGAAAGACCACGTTAAGATTAAATTCTCAAGCAAGTAGTGACAAACTCCTTGTCCTTGAAGCTTATATAAATAACTTTCCTGTGTTTTTTTAACCTGTTCCCCCCTCTCCCCAGCCACCCCAGCAGTGAGGCATGTCACTCTGATGGTTCACATCCATCTCCTTTTATTGATGTCCACTTTGGTATCTGCACAGGTCATCAATTTTGCTGCCTCTCCGGCAGCCACTGGGAAAGGCAGGGCAGCCTTGCAGGACTTGGTGTGCGGGGGGAGGCTCGGCTCACCGCCGGACTCACGGTTCCAGTCGGATGCCGGTACCAGGGTCTCATAAATCTTGTAGGTGACCCAGGTGAACTCTGAGGCTCAGAGCTCACTGAAAACTGATCAGGCCTCTGTTTAGTTTAACAGGCCCTTTTCAGTGACAAGTGAAGGGTTCAACAAATGCACAAAACAGATATATATTAGTTGAAAAACTAATGGCTTTTAAAAGAATGTTTGACAATTGTTTAGGGCTGTCTGTAGATCCATTATACTGATAAACGACCAACTTGGTCTATGCCAAACTGGAGATGGCCAGTGAGAAAGCAACCTCGGTTTTTATTTTTTTCCTCTTCTGCTTCCTCGCACATTCCCTATCTCTTTGGTAGCTTCATAAGAGCCACATGTGCTGTAGTGGTCAGGAAGACTTAAAGAAGGCAGCAAAGGATACCTGTGCAGCTTATATTTAACCTTGCAATCAAACTGGAATTAAGCAAGACTGCAGATGCCCCCGGTGACCTGCTATTGACCGCCTGAACTTCTAAGTTAGGGTCAGTTGGGGCCCAGAATAAGAGGTCAAAAGCTGGTCAGTGCTCTTCAGCTCCAGCATGTTGAATAGAGAGACTTTATTGCTGTGATTTATGCAATTTGCACAGACAGGTTAAGGAGACCTTAAAACATGCCACAGTGCTCACTTACACTGGGTACACCATCCACTTGGAAAATAAATTCCGATTGTCCATATGAAATCTCTTGTGGATACGCCTTGAAGTATTTTTACTCTCTGTACTCTAAAGATTCATTCCCACACTCGACCCCTGAACGTGACAAGGTTAGTGTTTCCAGATTTATTTAAACAATACGAACGCACCAAACGAAGCACTTTACAAAGCTGATTAATTGCAAAGGCAGAATAACAATCAGTAATGAATTTTTTTTTTTTTTTTGGGGGGGGGGGCTGGGTAGGAGCAGCTAAACTTGTAGAAAAATTAACATCTTAAATCCGTCACAGTGGCAATTTGAACACAGCGAAGACCAATTTTTAACTAGTCCACAGATACCAAAGTTTGGTGTTTCCTTCTCAGTTTTTAAATACCTTCTTTTTTGTACCAGAAATTCTAGAAACTATCAGATCAGTTATAAAGAAGAATTTAAAAAATTAAGAGCTCTTATCACTTTGTAATCAAAAGCCTTTTTTTTTTTCTTCTTGAAGCTTAATATGGATTAAATTAATTTTAGCTTCCCCACCCAAAAGAGTTTCAATGGCTGTGCTACCTGCTGCTCAAGCTCTAGGTCTTTCTCAGGCAGAAACAGACAGTAGTGATGTGGATTTTCTGACAGACTCATCTCTGACCGCCAGACTTGTTTTCACTTGTGATCAAAGCAAGAAATTGAACCCTGGTCGTCAAAGGTGAAAGGGTAGGACATTTTTAAAACCTTTTAGCGCTACGTCTTCTTCGTTGTAGTAGTTCATAATTCTTCGGTGTGTGTTACCCTGATTTAATACATCTAATTTAACAAGATATTAGTCCATAATAGGGTATAATTGCATTTGACATAATGAAGGGGAGGAAAATGTAAAATTTGCCAAGCTCTACTGAAAAAATGGCTTTAGCAAATGTATAGCTACCCATTTTCATAAGTATTTTAAGGATGCAGTTTTAATAAGCATATTCTACGCCCTAAATTATATTTACATGAAGCTCAAGAATGGCTGAGCATGAACTGTTTGAATCTGTCAAGTAAGTGCACCGTTATTAATAAATATATTTATAACCAGCTATAGAACAGAGCAGCCCTGGTGGTTAAATAATAATTTGTTTTTAAAAGAACTTATACATATTATTTATAGTGATAGACTAGTCTGTCATAAGCATAATGCATATTTTTAAGGCTGCCAAAATGTGTATTTATCTGAAAGCCTGGAACAGACCCAAAAGACACTTCTCAAGTCAATAACACACATCATAACCTCCTATAGAAGTATCTTTCTCTTGTAATGAAATATAGGAAAAGCTATCAGGTCCTTACTTATTTAACTCAGAGATTAAGGTACACAATGCTGACCACTGATTTACACATAAAAGGGTCTGCAAACAAGTAACAGGAGTAGAATATGATCTCTCACCAATCTGCAGAGCTAGCGCTGACAGCTGTGGTCTTGTTTTAGCCTGCTGTGTGTGCTTACTTAAAAGCAAGTCAGACAGTCTTCCCAAAGCACAGAAGAGTGTTATTTTTACCGTAAGTTTCCACAGATCACCCTAAAATTGCCTCAGACTGAAGAACAAAAGTTGACCATGTATCATTACTGATCAATCGGCATTTTTAAGGGCATTGTCATGAGTCAGCTGGTGGTTTCATGTTTTTCTCTCCACTGTTTAACAGCGAGTGATCATTGACTCAGCTCCTGAACGGTTACAAAACTCCCACAGAATAGATACTGGCAATAAGGAGGTAGTAAGTGAGAGACCTAACATCCCACGTCTTTGATTATATTATACAGTAGAAGTATAATATAGTATAAAGTACAGAAAATAATAATTCTCACTATTATTTTCATTGTGAAAAGGACTCTTCCTAGCAGACTGTCTGTCCATCTAATTTCCCATTGTTTTTTTCATGCTATTCTGAGCCTTCTGAGGTGTTCAGCTGGTAGAAGACCCCACTGCATATATCTCATGGTCCAGAGCTATAGCTGTTGGTTTATGATTGTGGCTTTCAGGTGAAAAGTCTATCCCACATTCCCAAAGAATCTGTGACAGAAAAGAGAATCTCATTTCCAAGCAGGTCTAAATTTGCTTAGGCGTTTCTGCAGACTAAGGAGGTTGAAACCCACCAGTATAAGAGCAAAAGATTTTTGGAAGTTCAGTTCAGGGAAAGCTTCAAAGCTAATTTGAATCCTATCCAAGTTTCATCTAAAACTTGAGCTAGAATTCTCACAGGAACATGCTCTTTCAATGTATTTCTGAAGTTTGACTCCGCATAGAATTGCAAATACTGCAATAATGCTGGATAATTCTTTGCGCATTGATAGTTATGCAAAGCAGAGCAATCCCAAAAGGAAAAACAAAACCTTCCCTGAACACTTTAAAATATTTTGTTTGTGATGGGTACAGTGCAGAGATTTCTTACAACTTTTTAATTTTCCAAATATAAAAAATATTCTAGATCAGCATTAAGAGTTGTGAGAAGAGAGAATCTTACAGTTGTAAGAGGCAAACTTGTTTTGGAAAATATACCAAATTTAAACATCAGCATTTTAATAAGAAATCTGTATCTAAAACTAACATGATGCTGATGAAGAAAGTAGTACTTTTGATGCCAGTTAGTCAGTTTTGGATCAATATACTTTTTAAATTACCAAGAAATTATATGATTTGGCAAGTGACAATCCAAATATAGCAAAAACGTCAGTATGGGGAGCCTGTTTCTAAACAATTAGAAAGATGAATAGAGTCATGGGTTAGTTATACATAATTTTCTGTACTTGTATTGCAGCAGCTCTTCCAGGGGCAGCTCACGAATTTTGATGTTCCTTATCACTGCCAACGCAAAAGACTTTTGACTCTTACTAGTTGTAGCACAGATCAGGAAAACCTCAGACAGCCCTAAAATTCAGGCAGGGAAGGCTCTAACATATCGAGTTGAGTTTTGGTGCTTCTGAGTCCTGAGCTGATGAAAAGTGAATGAAAAGTAGGATGGCTGTGTTATGATACTTATATGTTTGTATGTAAAACAAAATAAAACCGATTATCAACTGACAGGATTTGGTCCAAATGGCAAATTTCAGCACAAGAACAGATCAAGACTAAACCTGCATGTGGATGAACTAAGTCCAAAGTGAAGGTTAATCTGGTTATTAATAATATAGTATTAATGCTGTGTCACAGAAACATAGCATGTCTTTCATCTTTGTGTGACGAAAATGGCAAGATCAAGAGGATTTTGCCACTTATATGTTCACCCAAGTACAACATTTAGACTTCGAGTACCTGGTGCCTAACCCTAAAAATTAAAACTGAACATGAAGTTCCCCTTTTGGATTTATCTGCATGCTCTACAAAGAAACCCCAAACTTGACTTACTGACATGTTTTCTCACCTTTGACAACAGACCATAAAGACAGACTATTGAGTACTTTCCTTATACTTTCCCTTACTTTCTTTGAAAAGCAAATTTTCAGCCTGCAAATTCCTAAGCAGTTTGGACTTCTGGGTGTTCAGCGCTCTGTACACATTGAGAAAAAAAGCTCAGCGTTTTCAGTCAATTTTATGATCACATTACTCAGTCTGGCATTCAAATAGAGTCAGCTTTCCTCTACTTTACCAAGAAACTTGCAAACTGACTTATTCTTCATTATCTTACACAATGAAAACTATTTATTATATTTGATTCCCTATATTAATATCTTAAATGTTTCATTACCATGCCAGGATTAGAGTTACTCAGACTGATGAACGCAGAGGAATTCTAAAACTCTGGCAATGTGAAACATGCTCTTGAGTGGCTTCTATAGGAGGACGCTCTAAATAACTAGATTTGTAGCTAGGCTTTACATTTTAATGTGAAAGCAGGTGGCTTCTTAGTCTTATCTTCTGGGAATACACTGTGGAACAGACAAACATTGACTTTTGGCTTTGTGGCTTGCAAAGAAAGCCATCTCATGGACTTCATATAAGGTGACTTTACCTTCCCGTAAATAAAGAAATCTATAAGCTCAAACTCAGGTATTTAGCCTGTTTTCACGAGGCTAATTGTAATTTGTGTTCAGAAGAGCCTCATGAGAAGTAAGGTTAGAAACAAAAATACTATCTGCTTTTAAGCAGAGCATGAAAACCCGTCTAAGGTCAAAACTGAGGTCATAAAGAGGATAATATGGGTTTAGCATGCAGTGCAGCTGCTGTATGCTGCATTTAGCCTGCGAATAAAAAAGGGGCTTTTGTTTCCACTACTGTTACTCCCTGCATCTTTCTAAGTAATTTCTTCCCTCTGCTAACAGTTAACTTTAACGTGTATATATGTGGCAGCCAGCTATTTACTTTAAAATGTCTGATTTCAGAAAGAAAGCAAACAGTCACAATACAAGTCTAATAGGCTGAATCTCTCTTGAAAAAATATATTTACGAAGGCACACGCTCTTACAGCGGCAAAACTATTTTTTTGGTCGCAGAAATCAGTGACTCCCATCATGTGGTGGAATGACATTAAATTCTCCTATAGAGGAGCAATCAGCAACAGAGCAAGTTCTGACTTACTTATATTAGGACAGAGGATCTAAGGGAACAATCATGGCTTGCAAGGAGCTAAGTTGAGAAGAAATCAAATAAATAACCCCTCATCAGTGCTATATCCCTCTCTTGACTCCACAGTGACCAACGGGAGACAAGGCAGTCAAGGTTTTTTTGCAGTGAACACCAGGAAAATGTTGGAAAAGGCACATTCCAGAGATGAATGGAGAGGACTGCACAGATTTAATCCACTAAACAGAACCATGGAAAAAATCTAATTCCATTATTCAGAGGCTGCTGAGTGTATTTTACCTTAGGGAAATGTACTTCTACTCATTTTCAGTAACTCTATAGTCCATTTCAGCCTCTATGCTTGAAAATTAACAGCACGTTAACAGGACTATTGCCCGTACTTGTGGAACTGTCTGTTTAGGATTAGGCCATTAAATATTGATGGAGATAATTGTTCCTGCACTTGAACAGCAGAAGGATAGAACTGAAAGTAATTTAACTGGCATTTGCATTTATGCTTGGTAAACAGAGCTGGGTTTGAAATCGCTGAACATCCAGTATTGCCTTCTGCACAGTTCACATTCCAAAGCATCACTGATCACAAAGATCAGTTTGATAAAATGTTCTAGCAAAGGTTAAATCAAACCATTTCAGCAGTAATTTATCACATCTAAATAAATACATAAATGCAAAGGCAATACATAACGAAATACATCTAATTGTCCTTTGGTAATAATATTTTATTTTCTGAAGGCTGATCACTCACAGTTTCTCATGACTCCAATTTTAAGCGCCATCCTTTGTCCACACATACTTTTCAAATTGTGTTTAGCTTGAACAGCAAGATTTTCAAAGCCAGCTATGCACTGGAGGAGAGCTGGCTTTTCATTTTTTGTATGTTTTCCATTAATTTTACTTTTAACCTTTGTTCCTGAATCAGAAAGTTTGTGAATTACTCTGTCTGATATACATCACCCAGGAGGAAATAGTTTGCTCACACCCAGTTTTCTACTTCATTAGGTAAGACAATTTATCATGCAACTGGTTGAACAGATAAGGAGGACCTTATCCTATGATCATATAGTCCCCTGTATCATTTTACTCGGAGTTGTCCTAAATAAACTCAATCTGAGTTCTTTGCAAATGCGATGGGGTCAGGATGCATTAAGGCGAAGAGGCTGACAGTTCAGCTCAAGAAGACCATTTAAGTGAAGTGTACAGCACATCTTGAGGGAAGGCTGTCCTCATGGGGCGATGTTCAAGGTGCATTAAAGAAATGAAGGGAATGGGTCCGTTCTCTGCGAGAGGCTGTATGCCTGATGTTCTCCGTGACTTGTATAGGTGAGTGATGCATAAAAAACCACTCAATTCAATAACGTGAATTACCTCTGGCTTGATAAATGACTGGTAAAAATTGTGTGCTTCTCTCTATGGGAACTACACTTACTTGAATGTGAACAAAGTGTCTGGAAGTTATATCAAATTAAAAAACGTGCTGTGGCTGTTAACGAAGGGCCTCCTGCACTGGCTCTGAATATGATGCCCATATATCAAAGACCTCTGACATTGCCTGCCACTCGATCTGGACACAGGAAATACGGGATTCCAGGCAGATGAGAGCTGAAACTGAAGCTCCAAAAACCTTCCTTGTGCAAGTGATTAGGCGCAGCTGTTTCGCTTCACATTTCGGAGCACTTGAACTCTGCAATCTGCCACATTTTTACAGGACTGCATGTGTAGAGGGTAAAAAAAGGTATCATGGCCTGGCTAGACAGCAGATGTGGGGATAAAGAAATGTCTCCATTAAGAGAAAAAATAAATGAAAAAGAAATTTGAAAAAAGCACAGATTGGGAGGCAAGAAGAAGAAATTAAAGGGAGGCTATCAGAACAAGCAGAGGAAATAAAACTGTTTTCCCAAGGTAAAAAGGGTTAATTCTGCAAAGATTTTCCAGAAACGTTACAAAATCAAGATATTCACTCTTTAAAACATCTCTGCACTTCTAAATCTGCCCAAAGGTACAAAGTTTTTAGGTACAAAGACTAGGGAGTCTAGAAACATAAATGCCACCTCTACATTCACCCATGCTGTATAATAGAACGGCTTGCTCAACATTATTTCTGGTTGAAGTCTCCTTGAGCTCAGATCAACAATACATAAATACTAGGCTACACAGGAGAAATAATATGAAAAAGCCAAGCCTAACATTTTCACAAATTCTTTTGGTGTCCTTAATTTTCCTAGCTCCAGGTCTGTGCTGTAATAGGACCACAAAATGATGAGGATTTGCTCAGAGAAGTCTCTTCTATAAATTGATAGAATCTTTTTATTCTACAATTTTGGTGAAAAGCTGTTTAAAGCATGATCCTACTGCTCAATGGGACACTCTCCTATTGACTCCAATAAGACCAAGATCCGTGCTTTCATTACCAACTTCTTATTGAAGCTGCAAGAGAACTGATGGCAGTACAGCTTTTAAAAAAATATATTAAATGAGGAGACAGCTGATACGTTCAATGAAGGAATATAGTGATTCAATGTAAAAAGAGTCTGAGATATAAGGAAAATACATACATTTACAAACATTTATATAAGAGGAAGTTGTATGAAAGATTTAAAGAAAAGTTTACTGTCTCTACTGTCCACCAGCAGAGACATTTATTCAGCAAGAACTCATTGGCTTCTTTCTGTTGACTTTTCATGGCCTAAAGGTGTTTGAGTAGAGGTGTTTCTCTGATCACTGTGCAATACAAAGAAAACTTTATGGGACAATCAGACTGTCCTGGGTGTCCTGAGCAAGGAGCATTTCACAATGCAGAAACCCCTGACTCCTGGGACAGAAAACTACCAGGGGAACCGTCAGTCTTCAACAATGGGGTTGAATCCCCTCCATCACAAGAGCTGCAGGGTGGCTGCAAAAAGCGTTTATTTTAATGAGCTTCCCATTTGCAGAAAAGCTTCACCAGGAATTAATACCTGAAAGCTTTATCTTCACTGCTGCAAGAGTGTGGGACTTTTTTTCACCCTTTGGGATAACAGATCTGTTTATCCCTGTGTGTAATAACAACTGACGCACTCTTGTTTTACCTGAAGTAGGAACTGTGTGTGGGAGGGGACAGATTTCATTTGCTGTGGTTTAAAAGTTGTGATTACTGAGCCCTCTTTCCACTCTCACTTTTTACTCAGTGAAGACAAAGCCCTAAGGGTTTCCTCCATCAGAAAGTAAAGCTGACCTCTCTTATACTTCCTAATAACACAAAGGTAAGTGTTTTCTTATGCCTCGATTACAGCAAAGTTTCAAAACTGGTTAAAACCCACTGCCAGTGAGTTGAGAAAACAAAAAGCTTGAAGCTGGGGCAGGAGTGAGGTCAGTAATGTTCTTGTCTTGTGAAGAAAAGGAGGGGTTTATCTCACTTCTCAGCATTGTAGGGGCTTGTCTGGGAGGAAGTTCTTCTAAGAAACTTTCTCATACTTGATACCTTTCTTGAAACCCTACGTGCTGGCATAAAATTAGAGTAACATATCTTCTGTTAAAAATAAATCATAATCATCACAGGCTCAAAAATAGCCTGAAATTATGACTCAAGAAGAGAAAAAGAAAACATTGGAGATTTTTGGGATATTTTTTCCCCAAGTGATCCCCTTGGTTTCAAAACAAACTTGATTTGAAGGGATGGGGAGAAGAAAGAAAAGGGAGGAAGAGGAAGAGGAAAAGGAAGAGGAAGAAGAAGAGGAAGAGGGAGAGGGAGAGGGAGAGAAAGTCAGCAGGTAGGACAAAGCAAAATAAGTTTAGTAATTAGGTTGTAGGCCAAAAGAGCAGCTGTGTAGAAATGGAGTCCTGTAAAACTCGATTCTATAAAATCAGATATAAGAATAACTCTATGTTCCATTGAGAAAGAGAGAATTCAAAGTATTCAGAACTGGAAAGAAAAATTAAATTCAGAGTAAGACACCTTCATTAAATAAAACAGTTCCCTAAAACTGGTAAACCATTTCAGCAGTTTCATGTTGCATTGAAATTTCTCAGACAGGGAAAGGAGAAGAAATTATCTTTCTGAGACAATGATGGGAGAGGAAAGAGATGATGTACTGACAGCACCAAGTCAAACACGGTATTGTAAGGAGGTAAAAAATGGTGAAACCTGAACAACTGATAGAGAGTAAGACGGAGAAATACCAGGAGGAAGATTTCAATATAAAGATGACAACCAAGAGGCTTGAAATGGAAACTTTCATGGTCATTTAGAAACACACAACAAATACAGAAAGCACGTGGGTGGCTGCAGAGACCTCTGCCCATGTGACGCTGTGAAGGTCTGAGCTAGCTCTGTCAATTTTATGAAAGTCTTTGAGGAATGAATGTTTCTCCACAGCACTGCATGTGGCGTTCCTGGAAAGGCACTGTAGATCTTTGACTCATATCTCAAAAACTGTAAGAACAGGACAGGGACATGGCAAAGGCTCATAAAATATTTGGAAGAGCACAAAGACATCACATCTCTGCTGGTGTTCATCTTCTCATACACTTTGTGGAATTAACCATCACCTGAAGTCTGGAGGGGAGAATCTCTTGGACAGATATGGAGGATGGTTGCATCCAGAAAGAGTGAAAAAAGGGAAGCCTTTAAATAGAGTAACAGAAGATTGTGGAAGCCATAAAGGAAGTCTGCTCATGGATGAAATTGTGGTGAGAAGGCAGTAAGGAGGCAGATGAATCATGGATGTGAAGTGTTCAGCATCCTGGTGTAGGACGCTCTAAAATGGTGACTCAGGCCCCAGCAGAGCCTTGAAATGAGGAGAAGGCTGTCAGCTCCCTAGGGCTTGTTTAATTTCAGGATTTGTTGTAAGATATCACACTGAAGTTTGCTTCCCCACAGAAGGTCTGCAAATCTCAGTGTTGATCAGGAACAGTCATTTTAACACTTCTACCTCCTATAATTCAACTGAAAGTTGGAGATCTATGAAGACAGACAAAGAGCAGAAGAGTGTGTAAGTCAGAAGCAAATGTCCCAGTTTTCTCCAAACCACTCAGATTCATCTTTCTTTTACTACAATATCACCCTTTCCTTTCTCTGCTCCCTACTCCTCCTTTTTGTGTCCTTCTTTTCTCAGTTTCTTCCCTCTTTCTAGCATTTCTTTTGCTTTGTCCTAACAAAACTTCCTTCCCCCCCCCCCATTTCTATAAATTTACCTCTATTTTGTTCTAGCCCTACGTTATTACCACACCTTTCCACTTTGCTCTTCTCTACCTTCCCTACCTCTCCTCTATTGCATTCTATTCCTTCATTTCTCTTTTATTTTCTTTGCTTTTTCACAACATTCTCCATGCCAGAACTTCAGCAAAAGATCAAAAGGGAAAACCCGGCAACACAAATTAGAGATTTGATGGCAGCCAAGTGTAACTAAATAAAAATGCTTTTGCATTAGTCACAGTTACTAACAGCGTTTAATAGTTGGCGATCTGTAGTTTTTACTAGGTGAACAAGAGGTTGGAAAACATAAGTAGGCATAGCAGGCAGCACAGTAAAAATTGCATTTCCTCATTTGAGTTTGTCCAAAGCAGCATGTCTTTTGTGGGTCTTTTTTTTTTTTTTTCTTCTTTAATAGGAATTGAAAGCTTAAAACATGTTTATTATAAAATTATGGCTTGAGACACAAGTTACCTAAATTTGTATTCTCCCTCCCCACCCTCTCAATGAATATAATCTCATTTCACTTTCTGTCACTAAAAGGCAGGAGTGAGAACGACGTTTACTGATTAGAGAATTAGTACTACTCCACACAGCTTGTTTTAGAGGATGCAATCACCCAGATGTTGCTGCTGTCAGTAGAACGGCAATACTGCTCATGTTCACACTTCAGTATGCATTAAAAGCATAGTTTATAAATGTATGAGATGCATAACACTATGTCTGTATGGAAATATTATTCTAACATACCTTAATTGTATTCAATAATCACATTTTATAACCTTTTAATTGACTAGTATTTAGTGTTTGGCAATTAAATGATTGTAACCAACCATCCATTGAAGTTAATTATCTGTAGAGTGTGCTGGTCACTTTAAGTATTTCTTTTACTATGTTCAGGTTGTGGCATTTTTCCAATTTCTTAATGGGCTACATTTAGAAAGGGAACTACAGCAAACCTGTTATCTGTAGTGTGTGTATTACAGAAGAATAACTCATATGACAGCAATCTTGTTAGAGGCTGTTATGAACAACATTCACCATGGGCCATATCTTAAGCTGTCAGTGTAGTTACTCTGATTTACACCAGCTGAGGATTAGGACACATGTATGATTGCAAGGAATGGTAACTCCTTTAGATGCATCAAATCTTTCAAGATAAAGAATGTCAGTATAAAGCATAGCTGAGTTAAAAAACAATGTTTCTGTGAACAGAGGGGTAAGGTAAGAATAACTACATTGAAGATAGTGCTAGTTCCTCTGCATTTATCTCCATGTAGGACTCTATTTGGTCCTTTACAGAAGGACTAGTCATGAGATCCTGAAGGCATTCCATTAGTGCAAAACTAAGGTTTGAGATTGAGAAAAAAAATCAAATTAATCACTCGTGTCAAGTAGCATTCTCCATGTTCAAAGAATGTAATAGAAAAACAACATGATGAAATTAACTCCTGAACTGCTCTCCTATCTATATTTAATTATTTTTCTCTGTTGGATCAGCACGGCTTACAAATATTAGCCCTTTGACAACGTGTTGTACGTGCCATTCACAGAAATACAGGAGGATCATAGAAACTGAGTCTACAGGTTTTGCAAGGTCAGTGGGAAAGAAAGTATTCTGATTTCATACACCAGAGCTGGCCAAACTACAGGTTTTGATCTGTATATGGTTTTGAACCAGAATAAGGGCAATCCATGCCATGCTGCACTCCACATTTAGCATCAGCCTGGTGTGTGACTGGGAACAGACACTGGCCCTGTCCTGTGATGGAGCTGTGATGTCCCTGGGATGCACTTCACTGCTGTGAGCACCCTTGCATGTTCCCCTCTCCAGAGGCTATCTGATACAGAAGATTCAGGTTTTGTGGCTCTTAACAACATCAAACTTTCAATATGGGTCCTGCAGGAAAAGTGTTTTTTCTGAACTGATATATACAGTTGAAGCTTCAACTAAAAAAACCATCAACATCTTTCTATGTAACTTTAGGCCTTTACCATGTAGTGAAGACCTTTACAATGACAATGTCAAGCTTTCACTCATTAGTTTGGTCCAATATTGCAATCTGTGATGCTCTACAATGACAAGGATGTTGAAACACATCCTTCGACGGAGCAGTTACAATGGATCAGTGCAAATAATAGCTGCAGAACTGGGATTTTTATTTGTGCTTTTGAAGACCTCGGACTGAAAACATCTCTTCATTTTCACATCCACTTTCTTCTCTTGCAGCTGAATCTTGAACTAGATGTAGTCATGTGTGATCTCTTGTGGTGTGCTGCTTAGAAAATAACCTCCTAATCTCTTAAACAGCTCTCTGTTCTGCAGGAACTCACCGGAATGCAAGTTCTGTTCAGGCACCCAACCAAGTAGGATCAGAGATGATATGGGAACAGTAGCTTCACCTATGGGGCGCTGACACAAGATCCAGAAACAGACACAAGGCCAGTTGTAAATTACATGGCCAGATGTACACCAGTGCTTTCCTTTCTCTTTTTATCTGTATGTTTGATACATTTTGAATCTTAACCTCTCAATATTTAGCGTACCAACAGTATTAACACCTTGTCTCTCACCAACACAGAGAAAACTAGATCTCACCATGTCCTCTGTTGAGTCCTGGTCATTGGACTTGTTGGCACAGCAGGTCCAGGTCAAGATCTTCCAGCATGATCAGCAGAAAAATACATTCTTAGGGTAGGTTCAGGAAACTTACCCTGAAAGAACAGGGAAAGGAAAAGTATGTATTGTGCCCAGGTTTTCAAGGCTGGAACATTTCTATGTGTGTTTAAAACAGAAATAGGTTTTTGGTACCAAGAAACTATTGCTGCTGGTAACCGAGGCATGGGTAGAAACAGGTACTTCTAGAGCTGAGTTTCGTGTTTAGCTGTGCAGAAAATCGTGGTGACAACAGTCTGGATCAACCCCACTTTAGGCATAGAAACTTCTTTTCCATGATTAACTAAAATCCTCATGCAAAAAGAAGCTATGAGAATTATATTCAGTTTTCTGTCTCTGAAAAAGAAAATTTAAAAAGGCATATACAAAGAATTTGCAAAGAAAACATGCTTAAAGGTTCTTTTTCCAGTAGTATTTTTTCCTGCAAACCCGAGGTCTACCTGTTTACATATACAGTGTTAAAATATATTTTAATAATTGCTAAAGGATAGGACTAAGTTGTTTTGATTGAACTTTGTTGCTTTTTTACAAGTAATGTTGGTTTATTGTTTCAAATTATTTTGTTGTCTTACATTGGGAGGATTTGAGAGAAAAACTGAAAAGAACTGATCTCTGGGGAAATTTTTGGCATTCTGGAAAGAGAAATCCTTTGATAAATGTGGAAAAGAGCAAAGGAGACAGAAAGGATAATCTCCACTGGACTGATCTAGTTAAAGGGAAACTCAAGAATGCAAACAAATATCTTTCTGACAAAGGAGTAAGAAGATCATTCATGGATCTTACTGCAGTGATGAATAGGGCTCACTAACATTTCAAAACTTTATGGAACAGTCGCAGAAATTGCAAACCACAAATTCTGATCAAATTCTTCCTTATATTTTGGACACCAACTATGTAAAAACAAACATACACTGTCATGATACCTAAAGGCCTGAAACAGCAAAGACATCAGTTCCTTTCTTTCAGCTTAGCATTGCTCCTCTGGCAAGGGACAGGAGAATTTAATGTCTTGTGTAGCAACTTATATACACAAGAAAGAGCACCGCAGAGCTGAGTTGTTCCTTCATGTGAAGTTATCTGATCAAAAAACAATCAGAATTTTTATTTCTCAAATTGAATGCCAACAAACGGCACACAACCAGAGACTCTCTTGAAGAGGCTCTCAAATCTCCTTACACACTTTTCTTACTTACAAGATCCACACAGTTCTTCTTTCAACAGGTCTCTCTACTTTTTAGCCATGAGATCTAAGGCAAAAACTGCTCAATGACTATGTAACCTTACACATCACATCCATCTGTCTACCTCTTGCGCACAACTGTTTTAACAAATGCAAGCCAAGCTGCAAATGTGGCTGTGACTCAGATAAAAAAGGGTGTTTGACCTCTGCAATGATTCTCATAAGTGTTTGAGGCTCAGTGCTACGTGGACTTGTGGATTTGTTTTCACAAAGTTTTATCTGTAGCCCTTGTTGCATATCTATGCCCTATCATTTATCAGAGTGCCCCAATGTTAATAATGTGTATGTGGATGCACACACATCTCCCTAAAATATCTATGGCCACATTACAGTAATGGAAGATTATTATTTTTTTTTTTTAAAAAAAGGCCTGTATGTCAAACTTCAACGTCATACACATAAGTGACCACTTTTCATTGCACAACCAACTCATTTCTCTTGCCTCTTCAGCTGTATGTATTTACCATCGTACTGTTTTTCCCTGTCACTAATTGTAGCCTACCTGGATACACTGCCCAGATGAACGAGACCAGATTACACTTGCACAGCTCAAACGAGCTACATTAATTGGGTATAAACTGGGTTTAGTTACCATAGGTCTAGATACAAGGTGGTTCATTTAATCCTAGGAAGAGGTAGGAAGAGGTAATCATGACGAACAGGCTGATGAACTAGTGAATTCTTCAGAATCCATGTTTCTTTTTTAACCTGGTTAATTTTGCCCTGTAAAAGAGTAGAAGGGCTGACACACACACCTGGAGTAAGTTACTATTCCGTGCTTGAGATGATAGAAATCTCTAACAGGGTGATGCCAAGACTTAAGCCACTCTAGATCTCTTGCTTTCATCTAATAATACATTGTATGAATCCTGTTTATTTGCAGCTGACTGATCAAAAATCGAACAATATTTACTTTTAAGAAGGTTGACACTTTTCTCTCTGAGTATTTTCGAGGGTATGTTTCACAATAGTTACTCTGGTATTCTTATTTATGTCATGTTGCTGATGTTAACATATCCAAATATAAGATGCTAGCTTTCTTCGCATCTTTGAATGAGATTTGAAACAGGTTCAATGGAAAAGTGTCTGCAATTTATTCTTTTACGGCTGTGGAAAGAACTAAAGATACAACGCTTATTACAGAAGTGTTAACCACATTTACCAGTATAAATTCTCTAATGGTGTCAAAATCTTCAGTCCTTTTTCAGCGGGACAGTCTCTGATGTGTATTTGATCTTATTGCTTATTGCACTTCCTTGGGACAAGTGCATGGTTTGTTCTTAACAGAAGCCACAAAATATATTTGTAAATGGAGGTTTAAGACTCTAAAACTGGCAGCAAACACACTCAAGATATGAGTAGGAAACTAACAAAAAGTTAAACTTAAATATCACTAAGGCCCACTTAACAAGATCCTGCAGATTCAAGAAAGCTGGAAGACACCACGATGAACAACCTCTGAAAATGTGAACTGTGGTAGTTCATACAAGCTGCTAGGAAGGTATCAGCCTGCATCTGGCTGAGCCCAGTAAGCGAAGGCAGGTCAAGATCCTAACGACAGCACGGAACTTTGTCCGAGTGCAGACGTGGCTGTTCTGCTTTCCAGCATCATTAGATTTGTAACGGTTGGTTCAGCCCAGTTAACTGTTTCAATAATGCTATACTAGTTAAAGGTTTCCCAGCCAGGTTCCCATGGTTTCCCACCCCATCCCACCCCCCTACTGAATGCATTCGCATGCACTGGGAAGGAAGTGTGAGCTGGAATGTGTCCTGCCACCAGCCCTGGGGCTGTGTTATTTCAGGTATAGAAGGCTATCCGGTCTAGCACGTTAACATGGGAAACTTCTAGAGAGCTTTTCCTTTTTCACAGCCAAAAAACCAAGCCAAATTCATGCATTTTTTTTTACTTAATAGTAGGATTGCTTCAAAAATAATTACATTATGGATTTGTTTACATGATGCACATGGGAAGTGAAAAGGGACAGAATGCTAGACTTCGGTTTCCTAAAAGCCAGCATTTCTAGATGCAGTTGTTTTCCCCGTTATGTTCATACTTTACAGAAATTACATTGCAAATGCATCTAACCTACCCTATTATAAGTAATGCACTCCAGCTCTCTTGATTCTTGAGGAACAAGTAGTGTCACGAGATGGCAATACTACAAACAGAGAAAAGCATGTTAATCCTGTGCCACACAAAATTAAGTACTCAGAAGATTCTGGTGTTTGTCCTGCTCTTAAATACAAGCCTTGGACAAAAGGGTCATATATCATGCACAGAACTCCAAGGGCAGCTTTGTTGGTTTATTAATCCTAATGTAGTACCAGATCATAAAAACAATTTGAGTGATTTGGTAATGTGATTTGGTAATGTTCTGATTAATGCATTACCATGAACAGAAGAGACAGATTAACCATACCATGAATTGTAACACGCTAATTCCTCACTGCAGCTCTAACAACTGAGTCACATGCAGTTTCAATTATTTTACATGTTTGGCAGACATTCTTCCCAATGGAACAATAAGCATTAACACAATAATCTGAAAGAAGCTTATAAAAACATGGTTGACATAAGTTCTCTCTATGAAGAAATATTTGACGTTAAAATGCCAGTTTTGTTTTAACCATCCTAACTTCTGCAATTAAAAGATCTTGATCTGAGTGCCTTGAAAATACTTTCAAATTTGTCGTGCTCCACTAATATGTCAAATCATTGATAGTCCAATAAATTAGTGTTTTTTCAAGAGAAATTCATGAAAAATTATGGGCAGCAGGGGTTAACGTGCTCAGATGAGAATGAGCTCTTCTGAATTAGGCAGTGTTTTAAATTGGAGGCACTTAGTAGAAGAATGATGCTACAACTGCTGCTGCTTCTAATAACGACTTGTGCTACACACAGACCTCTTCACTTATAGATTCCCAAACACTTTACAAAGGCTGTAAATATCATACTTATATTTTACAGGTCATGTATGGAAGAAAATAAATCTGAGAAGCAAATCAACCAAAGAAGGAAGAAGAATCAATGTCAGAGTTGGGATAAAAAGTTCCTGTCTTTTCCATCCATCCTACAAACCCCAAAATTCTTTAAAAAATGGAAGGGGCATGTTTTCACTTGTTTCCATCACTGGAAACAAGTTTTAGTTCAGCTCGGTCTGCTATTCCATCCATTATGCTAAACATGTTACATTGTTCTATGCCAACCTACGAACAAGGAATGAACATAGAATCTGGACAACTTGTTCAACTCCATTACATTGCCTGGATGAAAAAGCTATATAGGATCAATAGATGTGCTGTGCAGGTTTTACGGTGGAAGATATGTGTCCCACAAACCCTCTTGCCTCCCAAGGCAGAAAGTGGGTAGTTGTCCTTGCTCAGCTTCCTTGTGCAGAAACTTTCTCCTACAGTGGGACCATAGCTTCTTGGAAAGGGTAGCCATTTATCACAGCCTTAAATGAAAGCATTCCTTGGACACAAATGTCTTTTTCTTCCTTTGTCTAATTACTGAGGGGAAAAGTGAGAAGGAAATGTCAAAACAGTGAAACAGTGGTGTATAGAGAGCAGTCACTTTGGAGCTCAACCAGCTTTTGTGAAGGCCTGGACGATTTGTCAAATGGTTGTGGCATAAGTCAAGCCCTGAGGTTGAAAGGTCTTGACCTAAGGAGTGCTGAAATCAGGCAGTATAAGCAAGAGGGCTGCTAGAAGTTTCAGCTGTAGTGGAGATGAACAATGATGGGTGCTGGACACAACAAAACCTCATCTGCATAATTCAGGTAAGGAATTTTATTGAATCTGACAAGTATGTGACAGGCTGAGAAAGAGAAAAGAACATGCTCTTGCTGGGAACCTTTAAAGCTCTTCAGTTAAGGTATGTGGAAATAAATGACAGCTAATCTCTTCACTAAAAAAACTGTAAACAATGCCATTTTACACAGGGCTCACCCGTGACCTTTTCATAGATCAGGCTATCCACTTTCAGTCCAGGACACAGAAGTTACCACAAACAATGTGGTGAATTCAGATTGCGCAAGAAGAGCTTTACTTCTCCCAACTGCTTCACATAGAGTTGCTACTCGCTTTGGCAGGTATGCTTCAGCAGAAAGGCTGTCACTTAAATCTAGTACATAACCCCTCATGGCAAATGGAAAATCCATTTTCAGTGGAAGTTTTTTCTGGGTTTATGTTTTTTTGGATTTAGTTTTTTTTTTTTTAATTACAGTTTTGGCTTGCATGAGTCATACTGCAACTGCAAACCTCAAGCTAAAAGGTCATAAGATGACAACACAACTTTTCTGCACTGAGACCTGTTCATAGTATTAAAGTGACCAAGGCTTTTAAAATCCTTCATTAATCCTGACATCTCATGTTTCCCAGAAATTTTTTTAAAATGATTTTAACTACTTGTCTCCATTTTAAGTCTTCTCTATCTAAACAATAGCTTAAGAAACATATGTAATTGGTGCTTTTCAAAATACAAATAAGATGCTGACCAGCAGCTTTAGATGAAAAAAATCTTTGTATGCAACTTTAGTTCATAAGCACTAAGACAAATATAACCTTAACACACACACAAAACTCAGAAGCAGTGGCTGAAAATAAAATATAGCTTCTATGTGATGTTTAACCTAATCAAATAAAATAAGAAATGACCTTGCAGGCAAGCAAGAATTTTCCCTTTGTGAATATCTGTATTCTTGAGAGTTCTTTCTTAACACGGAATTCCCCACAGAAAGTAGCACTTGATATCTATATAAAGAGGGTTTCTTGCCAGATGCAGACCTCTAAGCCTGACAAGAAAACAATTTGTTGTACAGGCTGCTGAATGATTGGAAGGAAAGCTCAAAATCTAGAGGAACACAGTGTGACTGTGACTTGCAAGAGCAGAAATTCAACTCTAAAACACTTAAATAAACACAAAAACAAAGATTAGACCGACTTTGTTGAGCATGAGTCACAAAATCCCCAAGCACTTCCCTGGATTACTGGCACAGTGATTTCTGCAGCGTGCAGCACACATGTATGTTTTTACCAATCTGTGGATCATTCCACCTAATGGGAAGCAGTTAAGAGTCCTGGCTGGATCAACTGTGGATCTTGGTGTTATAAGCAGTTCAATGCATAATTCACAAGGCTTAATGAATATTCCAATTCATGACAGCCAACTGGCTCCATAGGTCACACCTCCCAGTCTCATATAAATAAAGAATGAGATACTGGAAAGCGTACCAGCTGAACCCTAGTGAGTGCCAAAAACATGCATATTAATGAGGCGCAATAAAAGATATACTTGACTCTCAGGAAGTGCCTCTATTGTTTTCCAGCTTTAGAGAGGGAGAGAGGAAAAGTTTGCAGTGCACCTTTCAATATACCGCACCGAGCGCCCGGCGAAGCTTCCCCCCAGGGCAAAGAGGGGATCAGATTGTGGCAACGGCATTTCACATCCAGCCTCATCAGGTCTATGACATCCTCCGTCATTCCCACCACAATAGCGAAATCCATGCTGGAAATATCCCCACCCTCTGCTCCCATGTTCCTCTGCAAGTCCCCATTTGGTAACTAAGGAAAGGAAGTGCTTCAGCAGTGCTGTTCTTTTATGTGCTCTGTTTAGACCTTGGAACAGGATGAATGGTAGCTTAGATGAATGCATTTGTGCCATTTTTCTTGGCCCCAGACGATGTTTCCTCACTACCATGACATCTGAACAGAAGGAGAAAACATCTCCCTTTTGTGGCAAGCTAATTTAATTTGTACCTTCCACCTAGGGGTAAATATGTTTGTCTGTCTTTCTAAGCTCTCTTTGCCCACTTTCTTTTCTCACGGGAAACCCTGCTGAGTCAAAAGCAGGATATTGCTTAGTGCTCTAACTTTATTTTAAAGTAATTTAATTTTAAGCATACTCACACCCACCCTAAAGTGAAGCAACTGTAGGAGCTCCGCTGGGACAGCCTTAATGACTTTTGCATGTCTCTTGTGTCAGAGACATCAAGGGCTTGTTGTTAGGGAGGTATTTGTCTTTTAAAATAAATGTTTTAAAACAGGACCTCTCTTTTGCAGTATCCTCAGCGCAAGATGTGTTTCTTTATTTTCAAAAATCCTACAGCTTTGCACATTGACCTACCACCTTTAAAAAGCAGCATTACAAACCATTGACCTTTGCTCTTCGCTGATCTGGTGTTATATGTGATTTGTCCTTGTTTTGTCTGAAAACTTTGTAAAAGGATTTAAAATAAACAATGAATGCATTTCTTTATGAAAAATGGCGGTGAAATATGGCTCAGATGACACAGAATTTACATCCTCATCGTCTGATTTATGCATTAGTTCTTTAAATTGGCAAATGTATTAAGTTAAGGGCATTATTTAATCCAGTACTGAAAAGTTTCTATAATTAAAAAAGCAATATAAGGTAAAGAGTGGGAAAAGAAAACTGAAATCCAAACTGAAGCATCATTTAAAGACCATTCTGCTTACAGTAACACCACGACTTTTATTTAAACCTTGTTATCTCATATTAAAATGGCAATGACACACACAAGAACCTACATATTAAGCAACCTCTTGTGTTTTCTTGCCTTTAAAAAAATTCCATTTCAGTATTATTACCAGGTAAATATTTTGTCATCCTGTCAGATAAGGAAAAGAAAACACGCAACACTTAAAATGATAAAGTATATTTCTAATATATGCAGTAATAAATATTACAGGTACTGATTTTACCTGTAGTTACCAGTTATTAGTTATTTGCATAATATTGAATCAATTTTTTTCCACAATAATTTGCACTCTGTGTTCTGATCAAAAATGTGCATTTCTGTCGTGTTCGAAAAAGAATACATACAACACTTAAACTGATAAAGTATATATCTAATATCTGTGATTTTACCTGCAATTACCAGTTACTTATTATTTGCATAATATTTTATCAGTGCTTTTTCACAATGATTCGCACTCTGTGTTCGGGTCAGAAATGTGCATTTATCATCAGCAAATCACACAGACTTACAGGGAAACAAGTCTTGGAATCAGTCACAACATTCAGAAAGATTAATCATGACAATATTGCCGTTTTGCTCGGAAAACTTCCCTCCATTCTGTTTCTATTGCCTCGGTGGTTTGTTTTTATAAACAAGCTGCATTTGTTAGGAAAAGGAAGCAGCTCTCTTACTCAAACTTATGGTTTTGGAGTCTAAACATGCAATACCGTGACAAACAAATAACAGCCAATGTGTGCTCGGAAGCAACAGGAGAAAGTGAAACTGCCTTGCCTGCCCTGGTCTACTCAGTGTATAAAATATACAAGATATAAAATGGACAAAACGCCTTCCTTTGCCTGCACAGAGGGTTGTTCATCCGGAACCCAGCACTGCCATGCACGTTGTATGATATTACATCTATTTTGAGGATAAAGGATGTAATTCCTAGTGCGGGATGATGCACCTTTGCATCCCAGAGATGGATCAGGAAGCAAAGCTGCAGGGTGGTTGGTGAATAGGTCCCGTTGACGGATGGCCAAAGGATGGATCCTGTCCTTGTGCCTCGCTTCAGTCTGTCTCTCGGCCAGAATTTGGACCTCAGAAGCTTGGCCTGGACAAGCTTGGACTTCAGATGTATGTTAACAAATATATGGAAGCCATCGTAACCCATGATGGGGCCAGCTGGCTGGTGTACCATGTCAGAAAAAACAGAACCAAGGTGCAAAGAGAGGGAGAATGGTAAGGAAAAGGGACTCTGAAGTGCTTCTCTGAATTTCACCTACTGGCCTCTTAAGTTCCCAGTGCTTCAAACGAATTGCTTTGAGGTCTGGAACTTTCACTTTAAACTCCGAAGTTGGCTCTCAAGACCTGGCCTCTGACAAGGGTGGAAAACCTCTTTAGCAAAATCCCTTAAACATTTGCTTTGTTGTGCAGTAAATTTGCCGTCTTTAAGGGTTATAAAGTGGTCACAAAATGCCTGGTGTTAAGAAGATAGTTATCTTTAGAGCTATAAAAAGGTATTTCCAGCCTTATTGCTGAACTGTGTAAATCAAGGCCATCCACCCCTCCATTAGAAGCTAAGCTCTTAAGGCCTATATGGACAAAGGACTTGGTTGTTTATGCAGCAACAACATCTGCTTACACTCAGCCTCATTGTCAAAGAGCTGTTGGTTAAAAGCACAGGATCTCCTTTCTCTCCATTTCATGCCGTATTATGTTTCATGCGGGAATATCTAGTCTCTGAGGCTTGACCACTGCTTTTATCTGCTGGACTTTAAAGACTTAGCTGCTTGTAGTGAGAATCCGATCATCGCCTCCCCAGCAGTCCGGAGGGCGCGCTTTGCCGGACACTTGAAAAATTTCTTTTGGTCTCCAGATACCTTTCTGCAAAGTATTAGCTTTCCTGTGCTGCTCTGAAGCTAAAGCTCCTGTGTAAACAGCTCTCCGGTTCAGTTTAAGATAAAATATGGTGTTTGGATCTGAATTCCTCAAATACTACGTGTGCACAACAAAAGACTATTAATTACACTCAACCCACAAAACGCTGACGCGCTCTCCAGACTGTATGATTAGTATTGTTATCAAATAAAATGTTTCTGAGCTTTGCTTGCTGACATAACACAGTTTTTCTTAGACCTGCATCACTAACACAGTCAGAAGAGAGAACATCATGTTGTAGTTAATCAGTTTTTTTGAAGAGAAAGCACCTGAAGAAAAGAAGCTGCCCTGCAAATTTAGTAAGGTTTCATTTTGCTACTCTTCCCTATCTGTCCCTCAGCGTGAACTCATAGAAAATGCTTAATGTATAAATTTAAGTAGTTGTACGGTAAATGTTTGTGTCCCTAATTTGCAGAGTATAGCTGATTCATTGTCCTGTACAGCTCGAAAATGCATGTCCAGAATAAACCCAAGACATATTTGCAACTTATATGAGAAAGCCATGACACAGTTCACAGAGATGAGTGTTTTTCCTTGAGATGGTGTTTTCACAGTATTGTACCAATTAATTTTACTGCAGCATCCCAGTGCATGTTTTAATAACATGATTGTTGAAAGCAGTCTGATACGTGTGTCATACACAAAAATTTAAACAGATTTTGCAGAAGACAAAGGTGTAAAAGTTGGCACCTGACTTATTTAGGTATGCTGAGATGAATGTGTACCCCCCGTGGCCTAAAGCTTTAAGAAGAAAAGCAAAAAGTGAATGCAGGCACAAAGGAGACTCGTGGCAGGGAGGTGAGGGCAAAGTGCAGGCAAAACAAAATGGCAGCTCAATGGGCAGGAACCTAAAAGGCATCCTGGGAACAAATATACCCCAAACCAACCACCTTCAAAATGGGAGCAGTGGGTCACGTAAAGATTTCTGACCCAAAGACTGGTGAGTCCAACCTCCAAATATTGGTGCCACTTGCATCGTGCAATGCCTTCTTAAAAGTAAACAAGTCCTGCTTAAAGTATTTTTTCTGTTTCAACTCTTTTCCCCCGACTTGTGTTTCAGTTCTGGAAGCTTGCTGCTTTGATAGTTAGAAACTTCTAATTTCTGCTATAAAAGTGCTCAAGCACGGCATAAATAAATGTGTTTCTCTTTTGGAATTTTGGCTTAAACAGTTTTTCTCTCCCCCTGTTATTTATACATGTAGTTATTTATAGGGAACAGCTCTAGCTCTGCTTGGCACCCACTTTGCAGAGGCACACGGGCCATTAAACTGTCCTGCTCCCTCAGTCCTCCTTCCCATCCTGTCTACTTCCCTGACTAACTTAATCCCCCCTTCTTTCAGTTTGATTTTCTCTTTTTCAGAAATACACAACCAATATATTAGAGAGTGCTCTAGATACTTCCACTGTGTCCTGGGTGGAAATATTAATACTCCTCTTTCCTAGCAGATCTTATGGCACACTTGCATTTTTCATAGCTACATCAGTGAGGTCTTCTTCTTCCTTGGCTGTTTCTTATTCTCAGCCTCCTCTGTATACACACAAATTCCTGCTATTTATGTGCCTAGACTTGCGCTTTATACTATTAAATTTCATCCCATTTCTACTAATTTAGTTCAGAAACCCACAAATATTTTACCACCAAGCAAAAGGAAACACCTGACTGGTAGATCACATACCACTTCCAAGTGGATTAAACCCACACCACATGTTGATAATCTCAAACTAGGATTTCACCTTGTTGGTCACACTCATTCATTCCTGTGTCCTTTTGCCTAATCCTATATCTTTTAATACTTAATTCTCTTCTCCTGCAGAATGAAACCAGAAAGAAAGATAACACAATACTTGTTCAGTCTTGTCTACCTGCAGCAGCAGCTTCCATAAACCTCACTTGCAGAAAGATTGGTACCCTGTTTCACCAGCTACACCAGCAGGATATACGCTGAAGCTTTAAGAATTTTAAGTGTTTAAGAGCTTAATAATGATTTAATTTTGAATCCAGGTATGTGAAGTGCATCAGTTGTCTCCTTTCTGAGGACATGTGCTCATACATACATGATACAAGAGCTTGCACAAATACTTTCCCAATACTTTCTGGTGAAGCACTGATACAGCATTTTGTTGTGAAGATACACAGACATCTGTTTCTGTCTTCATCAGGAATAAGTCCTAGATAAATGAACAAACCCAAGCTGATGCAGTGTTAAGACATTCAAGAGGGACACTTTTTTTTTTTTTACTTCTGCCTCACTTTGCGTTCAGGGAATTTGCACCTATTTAATAGAATGGTCAGACTTAAGCATTTCAAGGGGGAGATAGATGAGTAAGATGACAGAGATGACAAAGGGGGTACACTGCCTTCACAGAGGACATGTATAATGCAGTACTTGCCCCCCAGAAAGGAAATTGTGAAGCTTTGCATCATTAATCTACTGGTGTACATTGGGATAAATGCATGGTGGTGTGCCATCAGTGGCTAGGAATAGAGTACAGGGTGCAAGATCAAAGAAAGGATCAAAAGATAAGATTCAGAGCAGGGATAAAGAATGGCAGTATTTCTTCTGCAGGACGTAAAGAATGATTTTTCATGTGCTAATTCCTTCACCTGGACAAACAGCAGACCTGGCTTTATCAGAAACATTCTTCCAAAACAGGATCTCTGTCCTGAATTAGATATGATGTTTATTCACAGAATCACAGAATCATCTAGGTTGGAAAGGACCTTGAAGATCATCTAGTCCAACCGTTAACCCAGCACTGACAGTTCCCAACTACACCATATCCCTAAGTGCTATGTCAACCTGACTCTTAAACACCTCCAGGGATGGGGACTCCACCACCTCCCTGGGCAGCCCATTTCAACGCCTGACTACCCGTTCTGTAAAGAAATGCTTCCTAATATCCAGTCTAAACCTTCTGCTTTCAGTCAGCCTCCATCTGTGGAATGGACCCTCCATCCATGGAAAGCAGTTCTTCTTCCTTTTTTTTAAATTTTTTTTTCTTTCTGATCACTTTTCCCACGTATTTTAATTTACGGAAAAAAGCAAAAAATTAAAGACAGAGCAGATAGTATTATTGAAACTTGCTCCTCACTGGTGTAACACAAACAGCCGAGGTCCTCTGCATTTTCCCACTGCGGCCATGCCACTCGCAGTGTTGGGGGGATGACGACACTGAAAAGCTATCTCCTCCTACAAGCAAAGGACACAGTAGTTCAGAGGTTTTGGCTCATGAAGTAGTACAGATGACATTCTCATTACCATCAAAGCCCCCATGGGACCTCTGTACGGCATTAACCTCAAGTCCGTAGTCTTTTTTTTCTGAGATGTTCAGGACTGAATGTACGTTCCTCTTTGGTCAGGGCTGCCAGTTTCAGGAGTAGTCCGGGTTGCTGCTGGCGGGCAGTTTTGGGAACATTGCAAACACATGCTTCTGGTTGTGGCTGAAAATAGGCATGAAGATATTAATTCTCCTTTCCTTCCATTTTAATGAGCGCCTCTGGAAATTCTGCTTCTAAAAATCAAGAGGAGGGATTGGCTCAGAGTGACGGTTTCTCTGTCGAGTTAAAAGCTTCCCCATCAAACTAAAAGCCTTCAGGAATAAATTGCATGCCGTGACCTTGCTGAGACCAGCACAGCATAGTCACACACTGTCTTCTCCTCTGTGCCACTTAGAGTAGGCCAACTGCAGTTTTGTTGTGGAGTTGGACTGTGGATGCAAAGATTAATGCTATATGTAGGCATAGTTTTGTCCAGGAGGTTTGGTGTGTTTAGCTATGCATTATCCTCTCCTTTTGTTGATTGTAGTGTTTATGTTCCTTAAGCTTACCTTGTTTGCTCAGAAGGAGTAGGGGTTAGGATTTTGGTCATGGATTCAGGCCTGGGAGTCCCCTGAGAGATCCCACCAGACAGCTGGGGTAATTGGGAGGTTTTCGATCCATGTTATCATGGGGAAGCTTCCACTGACACCTTCAGAATTAGCCAGGCTTATCTGCATCACCACTTTGAGCAAAAGTTAGATGGTTGAAAGTTGGGAGAACGAAATGTGGAAGCTAACAAGTAATTAAGATTAAGACATTTAGGAAGACAGCCGTGCCTCTTTGAAATAGCACTACATTTCATTGCCAGTAGTTTATGTTGGTATGGAAGCAAATGCAATCCATGAATATTTCTTATGACAGAAAATATTTGATAAATATCACTAATGATGTTATTAACCATACTCAAGTCCACTCATCTGTAGAGGGAGGAACATATCTCTAATGCTTTAGGATACGTTACACTGGAATAAACGGAATTCACCAAAAAACCACCAAACAACCTACCTACTATTTTATTCCCTGAACAATAGCTAAAAGATTATTCATATTTTTGAGAAGTTTTTTTCTCATGTTCTGTATATAAAGGAATTTATGAAATATATTTAACAACATAATATAAAAATGAAAGTAAACTACCACTAGCGTAAAAAAGGAACAGCTAAATAACAGACATTGACCTTTGTCCCTGCATTGAATGGAAAAATAGATGCTACATACACTGTCTTCATGTAGAAAAGGTAAATAATCACTATTGACAAAGATTGATAAAGTATTAATTTGATGTAACTTTCACACCACAGTGTTTCTTCCCTCCCCCCTTTCAATACTCCCATTTATTCTATTTGTTGTTTTTTACCTTCTTTGCTTCATCATTCTCTCTCTCAGAGACAGGTTAGGAAGAAGCAGTAGTTGGTGTACTTCTGGGTCATTTGCCTGCTTTGGGCCAGCATCTTTGTCCCATGATCTTGTCTCCTCTCCCTTCTGTTATCTCTCTTTTCCTCTTGCTCTCTTTCGTCCTCCTTTTCTTTTCTTCGTAGCCAAACTGCCCATGGCACAAAGCCTAAGAATGAAGTTTGGTAGCAGTTCCAGATCACCAAGTTCTGTGCTGATCCCTGCAGCTGGCACGGATGAACTACAACCTTCTCAAAAACAGTTGTGAAAGTAAGAGTGGAGATGACATAAAGCATTGCCAAGATTAGCTTCCGAAAATATTTCTTATCTACAGCCTACTTGAATGGACAGGGTCTCCTTCCTCTGATACTTTTCACACATTTTTGTCTCAGTTTGCATGGTATGTGAATTATTCATGGTCTGCTGGGCATAACTTTGTTGCCTATTACAGTTTTGGGCAAGATGTGCTTCTCTCACCTGATCCACCAGCAAACATGCCATCCCCTTCCCCATGCTGTGCCCATCTGTGGTACTTCTCTGGCAGGCAATCATGAGCAAAAAAACCCCAGCAAATGGTCTGTCAGGGTCCTGGAAATGGTTAGTTTATCTCCTCTCTGGATCCCTTGGACAAGGTAACACCAGAGCCAGAAAAGTTAAAGCCGGTCTCCTGAGGCTGTTGGGTGATTACTTGCAAACATGAAGAGATTTTTGGGGCATGGATGTGTGCCCAGTATCAGATGTAGCGGAAGCCAGAAGGCTTCTCACAGATATTATTCTACATAGATATAACCAAATACTAAAAATGTATGCAATTACTTAACTAAAATCCATATATTCTGGTTTGGATTTGTATAGGTGTTTTGAGTATGGCCCAGGACATTTTCTGTTTATTCAGATACAGTGAGAGGTAGACACTTTATTAAGATAATAAAGTGAGGTGATAATATCTGTGTCACTAGAGTAGTGATTGCATTGAAACAAAAAAGATAAGCTTTTAAATGTCAAACTGTATCCAGTATATTGTTGTTTTCCTTGATAACACAAACTAATATGCATGTAAAAAAGAAAACAGCAAGAACTGCTTCCCCCCACCAAAAAACCCGCCATCCTCCCTGCAGTTCAGAATAGGGTGCCCCAGTCTGGTCTTCCAAAGATGAAATCCAGTTATGGCACTTTTAAACCCTCATCTTTCGAAGGTTGTTAGATCTTTTAATAGCACAGTCTGACATTCCATGGTGTGCAGGACTGAACCTCCAGGATTTGTTCCCAAACGTTCATGAACTTCGTGGCTGTAAGTGAGCTCCCAGTATGGGACTTGCAACCCTGAACACTAAAACACAAGTCAGCCCATGTATTCCACCCCTCACACAGATCAGGTTTGTGAAGAACCTTCTTCAGGGCCAGGGTCCTGATTTTAGGGCCCAGATGCGCATCATTATGTTTTGTGTCTTAAATATTCCAAGTTTAAAATATGACATACTTCCATCTTTGCCCATGGAAATGTTTATGTTTATACAGATATACACTTTCATTAAAAATAGACATGCCTCTTGATCTTCATGCTCACAGAAAATATGCTCAGAAGCAGTGACTGTTTCGGGAGCAAGCCATCATAAAATCTGGCATGTATTTCAGTATCGACATGCAGATATTCACATTCGTTCTGAATTGTATGACAGCATTGTTTGTTTGTGCAAGGCAAATATCGTATATAGCACAAATCACCATGAAATTACTGAGTAGTTACTTGATCATTTAATTATTGTGCAGTTACATAATAACTCCATGACTATTGAAGCCCTTCAGATTGCATTAATTATACTTGGAGTAATTATTCCCATCCGCTGACATGGATATATGTCATACAGTTTGCTAGACAAGATAAATTTTTCAGAAACTCATGACTGAAGAGACGGTTTTAAAAATGGGCTGGCCAACACAGTCTTAATTAGAGCACTTGGCAGTGTGAATTTATTTCACCTAGCATTGCATAATGTAATTATGCTATCCCAACAGAAAAGGGTATGAATTGTACATTATAGTTGATATATCTCTAAGGATGAGATGCAAATATATAAAGAACAATTAAACTGAAACTCAATCACACTCCAGAACAAGTCGGTTGTCTGGTCTACAGTGCCTCTACCCTGAAGGTCTGACTTTGGAGGGCAGTTTCGGGCATTCATGGTCCCTGCAGAGGTGCCTGTCGCTGGACTGAGGACCTCTGCTTGCTCTGCAGTCAGGTGCAGCCCCTGACTGCCTACCCATTACCCCTGCCCCTGATCCCACCATGTTGGGTACATCACCCTGTGTGCAGATGGGATTTGTGGGAGCAGCTACACAAGAGTATCTTTCCATTCGCAGAGCAGGTAGCTATGGAGAGGTCCATACTAAGGAGTGGAAAAAAACCAAAGTTTTATCCCAGTTTTCCCTAACAAAACCTGAAGAGAAGTGCTTCCTGTAAAATGTGGATGCAAGACACCTTTTTTTATCCAAATATGTGCTCAGACTTGCCCTCAAAAGGCAGCATATGTATATATATATCTCTATATCTCTATAAAGAAAGTAACGAGTCATTAGACCTGGAAGGACTAAGTTCATTTTCAGCTCTACAGGAACCTTCTTGGTTGATGCTGGGAAAATCAAATGGCATCTATGTGAACGTTGCTGAGCTGTGGGATCATCTCATCTATTTAGATTTTGATTTCTTGATGCAGAGGTAGTTTCTTATTGTGCCTATCAGGACTCTGCAGAACTGTGCTCTGATCTTGGTTCCAGTAGCTGAAGGGCACCGTGAGCTAGTCAAAACAAGGGTGCAGCTAGGGGCTGGTATACCAAAGGTGTGAAATGGCACCTGAAAGGACATAACTGGCTGCATTAGCACTGGCCAGTTTGTCCGTTCCTTCTGTGTTACACATTGCAGGTGAGGTGATGATTCCTCTTTCTCCTTATCTTGTTTTGATCAGGACTGTGTCTATCACTATAGACCAGACAGAACCCTGCTGCACCCAGAAAGTAGAAGCAGACGAATCATAATGAAATTATTGTTTTCTTGCCTTGGAACCCAGAAATAAACACACAAAAATAATGTAACTAGTGACTGTCTGGGCGTTTTGTAGTCAACACCACTGACAACATTTCGTGACACGGCTTGCCTCATGTATATAAGCAAAAACCACAACTGCAAAGGGGCAAACTGAGACTTGTGGTATAGTTGCCTGAATGGGGAATAGGAAAACATGTGCAAAAAGTAAAGTCTGCAAGAGAGGAATGAGCAGGCAGTTAATATACCTGGTAAAGGCAAAATAATCCTGCAAAACAGGTAGAAAGGGTAATTCTGCAGAACAGTCTGGCAGAATGAGTGAATCTGGAAAACGTCCTCATCCTGAAAATAAGGTGTCAAAGGCAAATGAGATGAACCCCCTTTTCTTTTTGGGGAGTAGGGGGAAGATGAATACAAAAAAACCCCAAACCCATCAGTGAGTGAGGAAGGATGGGGAAGAAAAAAAGCATCTGGCTAAAAACACCCCACTTCCATTGTGGCTTCCTCCATCAAAGAGTTGCTGTGACCCAGCTGCCTTGTCCTTACCCACTGAAGACCACCAAGATCAATGAGCGATGTTGTTAATGAATACCAATCCAATAAAGAAGCTGTTTTAAAGTTCAAAATTGGCTTGATTGAAATAATCCTGTGACAGTGATCTCTAATTCCCTAGCTGGCATATAGATCTAGAAATGTTCAGCTGCAACAGTCACTGGTAAACATACAAGAGCACCAGGGCCTCACACACTAGAGAGAGAAATCTAATGGTTGCTCACAGGGTGGGTTTCTTTTAAAATTACTTTTATACTTTTTACAGTTTAGAAATGTATGAGGAGATACACTTCTAAGCTTGCATCAAAGGAGACCGCTGATCTCAGATGAGTTAGATGACATATCAACTGTGTGTCATATAGCCTTCATCATATAATATCTTCAAATATAGATAAGATCTCACATCCTATGTGGCATGCAAGATTTAATTTATGCCACAGAAACCTTCCCTCAACTCTGCTTTCCCCTTTATTCTGTTCATCAGTTGCAATCAATCAAAGGTAATTTTTCATTCTGAAATTATTATTCTATTAATTATTAAATAATTAATAGAATAATAACAATAATGAAAAATGTCTGGTTTACTCTTTGTTTTTAAATCCTAGAATTAAACCCAATGTATTAGGCCAGTTCCTATATATGCTCATGTAATTGATTGTGCAAAGTGGACTTGCTGGTTTTGTGACCAAGGAAAGCATGCTGAACCTCTTCTGGTTTTAATGTCCATAAAACACAGGGAGTTGATGGGAAAGAGCTGTACATGCCTTTTCTCGCCCATAGGCAAGAACCAAGCGTAACTCAGTTAATGGGGGGTGGTTGACTACAGAAAACAGAGACAGCAGCTAGCTCCCCACTTTCTTTTGTAACCTGAATTTCTGCTAAAGTGATCCCATTCAGACAGGTAATGTTGTTTCTACTTAAATGACCATCATTAGTATTCAGAGTGTACGTCAGCTCAAGCTAAACAGAACAATTTCCACATGTCAATCGGGGGCAAGATGACATCCCTCAGATCTCTCTGCTGGTCCCCAGCTTCCTGTGGCTCATGCCCAAGCCCACCCTGGGCTGTGCCCCCACAATGGAGATGGACTCTCCATAACGGCTTCCCAGCAGCTGCTTTCTCTTCTGCATGGGTTGGCTGCATCCAGGACTGTCAATGCCCATAGAGTTGTGGGCGGTATTGCTTTTAAATGAAAAACAGCAATTTAAAAAATTTCATGAACTCGGGTTTGTTTTTTTTTTTTTAAGCTTAAAATATCTAATTAACTGCTTCCTGAAGTCAGGCTCAAGGAGTCCTAAAACCAATGTTGTTTCAGCTGTAATATGGTCACAAATTATGTACCTTGAGAAATAGTACCCTGATTCATTAGTGATATTTTGAGGAAAGGGAGGGATGGTAAACTAATCAGAATATCTATGTGCATTTAAAGCAGCTCATTTTCTGAAAGTGCTGTACCAAACACTTTATTTACCACAGTTTCAGCTTTCAAGTATTGTGTTAAAATGTCCAGATCTGACTGAATGGAGACGTTTTTAGGGAGGTTCTAGAGGCTACACAAAAAATAAAGGTCAGTTATCTGCAAGAATGGGGGTAAGGCATTTGTTTCGGGGTTGTTGGTGCATTACTTCAGTAAATTTTGTCTATGAATTGCCTTCATGATTATGCCTGCCACTATCATTTAGGATTTTTATAGATGTTTTACCGTTACCTTTGTCAAGGAGCAGTGTCCTGGAACAGAAAACTCAATAGATCTTTCCCATAAAGTCAAAGAAACCAAACTAATCAGCCTGGAAAGTTGTTCTCTGTCCCTCATTACTGGCTTCTCCTTGAATCAAAGTGTTGAGAATTGATATCAAGATACATAGCTAATAGCTTTATTGAATGTCTCCACTGCATAGGTATCTATGTGGTCTTCAATAGGCTCCCAAACTGCTGTGCCAGCATGCTTTGAGCTCATTTTAAAATTTACAACTGTTTTTTTTTTTTTTTTTTTTTTTCAAGGGCAGTCTCCTCAGCTGCTCCAAAGTCTAAAAGTCATGCACCTGGATGATAATAACTTTTCAGGCTCTCAACTAGAATGTTTTCCTCTACTTTGCCAAGAGCTTCTCATGACTTTCCCTCCTGCCCTCATCACCGATAGATACCACTAACAGAAAGCTTCAAGCCACCATGAGACACAAAACAGAATAAACAGACTCTGCTCTTTCACCTAGCAGTTTTTAAACAGAGATTAAGTTAACAGTGTGTGTTGTCTACACCTATAAACATCCTCTCAGGACACAGGTACTTGAAAACACCTTGTCCTTACCGTGAGGGAAAACTCACTCTTTCATGTGTCTGTATTTTTGATATATGTTCCTTTGATTAACATTTTGCTTTTGAGATAAAATCAACAAGCTGTATTGGTATAAAACTAAGTTCATTTGCAGCTATTATGCTTTGGAAACGGCTTGACACTTTTTGGAATGATAATAATAAAAGGCAAAAAAATAAAATTACAGTTAATGAAACCCAGAAACTTTAAACCAGTATTTAGATAGAAAATATGTTCTTTGTAAGTCGAGTTTTAAAAAGCAAGCTCAAAAATACTACTTTTGCATTGTATTAGGCTTGCCCTGTGTTTTTCATATCAGTTGAGAAAACAGGAAATCACTGGTAAGCAATTCATTACACTTTGGCAAAAGCTGTCAGCCTCTGCTTAAGAGATTCAAAAATAAGTCAGATCGAGGAATGTAGAATACCATTGATTTTAAGAAGCAGAGCTCCCTCAAAGGTTGAAATAATTGGTATATTTATATTGGGAAACTTAGACAGTAGCTTGATAGCCTGGTGACTGCAATCTCCCTTTTTGCATGTGCATGCAAGCCAAAAAAACCTCTGTGTGGTGTCTACACTAGTTGAGGGCCAAGGCTAACACCTTGTATGTTAATATTGCAAATGTCTGTAAGCAAACATATAAAACCTACTTCATAACCAAGTAAAAATGAAGCCATTGGCCCTTCTCTAATTTGGGAGTTATCGAGTTATGTGGTTTCGTAGGTACAAAAGGTTTTCATACAACCCCTACTGCCAAAATCGCTTTTAGGCACATGAAAAATGATCAGATTTCTTCCAAAAAATCCACTAAATACAGATTCACTTCAGAAATCAAGAAGTAAATGTTGCTGATTTCTTGGCAGCGCTGCGGGTACAGTACTGCCAAATCACTTACTGTACAGCGTGAGGCTGAACCAAGAGGCATAAAGAAGAACTAACAGTGCTAGTCACATGCAGCAATTAGCTATGGTAACAGAATTGTTTTTAAACCAGGATTTGGACTTCATTTAAATAAAACTCGCCTCAAATTTACATGTTACAAAGCACTCTGCCTGCGATGAAAGTACTTAGTGTGCTGAGTCTCTGTGATTAGATTTTAATTTCAGGCAGACAGGCAGGGTTGGAATGGGGGCAAAAAATACTCCTTGCTTGTAGAAAACATATTAATTCTTTAGATAAATAAAGATTTACCCTTCCCACCAACGCCAGAGAATTACTCAACCATTTTTTTAAAAGCTATATTGTTGAATAGTTCTCTTCAGTCTTAAGCTGAAAACCAATATACCTTGATTAAGAAGTGATTAATATTACTTGGTGAGAAGTTAAGCTGTCATATAATAGTCTGGAGGATCCGCAAAAAGTCAGAAAGATATTACAACACAGCATGAGCTACTCTCTGATCTTCTAAATACCTGGACTGTATTTGCTTCTACAATTTCTGTCTTATCTAACCTTCTTTATGTTCACCTGTAAGTTTATATTAAAGCCCCAATCAGGAGTATGGCTTCTAACACTGAGGATTTCATACTGTACAGAAATTAACCACCTCAAGTACACGCATTTGCACTTTAAAATCCTTCCTGCCACTGCAGTGCATTTCCAAGATAGGAAAGTCTAGACAGAAATACCAATGCAAACATGTAGATATTGTAGAATAGAGATATAGAAGTCTACATGTGTGTATCTGATTTTTAAAATCCAAGTATGACTGGATACTAGAGTTTATTAATAAGAGGAATAGCAACAACACCAATGATAATAACAATTAGTATTGGAGTAGTGTAATGACTGATGGCTTTTCAGACAGATTTACACCAGGTGTGGCATGAATATCTTTAATATCCAGTTTAGACTATCCTTACAAAACAGATGTTTATACAGCTACAGAGATCCCACTGGAGAAAGATGTAATAATTTAATTCAGCTCCTAAAAACTGGTGAAACCAGTGCAAATGCTGTGCGAGGGCAAGCCTTGGCTGGTGGTGGTGCACATGAGGCACACCCGGAGTGGGAAGGGAAGAGGGAGAAGCTCCCTTTGCCTTGGGACACATGGCGGGTCAGCGATTGAATTCGCAGGACACTCCCTTCTCTCGTCTCCCAGGTTGATCCGCTTGACCATGCCGCTCTTGATGGTGAAGGGAATTAATTGGCAAATCCAGCCGGTGCACGGATGGCGCTAATTTGCTGTGACTTCACCAGCAGCAGGGCTGACTGCATGCTCTGGTGCGAATTACGCCTGTTTTATCACACGCTCAGTCTGTCACCGGCTCTGAGGCACAAGCGGAGGAGCAGGGGGTAGCACTGTGAAGACGAGGTGGCCTCAGTGCAGGATCCAAGGACAAACCTCATTCTCTCTTTGGGAGGCTGCAGGGCAGCATAGGACCCATATCCCACAGCCCCCTGGTCGTGCTGCTTTTGATGCCAGGAGCAGGGAGCAGGACACACACCCCAAGGCCGGTGACTTCTGGGTCATGCTGGCTACTTGCCACCCAGTGAGGTTTGTGCTGGTTTATGTAAAAGCAATTAGCAGGAATAAACTCCTTGTGGCCCTTGTGCTGCAAAAAAGCATCCCTCCATCGAGCTGCTGCAGTCCTTCAGTGAGATGCAAGCTCCGAGCTGGCCAAATGAAGTACAGGCTCTTCTGCTGAATCTGCCTGAAACATTTTTCTTATATCCCAGCTGTTACAGCACCCAGTCGACGGAGCTGTGAGATGAGGAACATATGCCTGTAACACTTCATTTCAACAGGCTCACTTAGTGTCTCTTACTTTGATCTTTCACTGTATACTTCCTGTAACTGGAGTTAGTTACAGCCTGAAACAAAGCCCAGAGTTACCAAAGAGTTTTTTTCCCCCTAAATATTCCTTTTGTACCAGATTCTGTTACTGAGTGCGTCAAATGAACCAGCTGGAGGACAGTGTCTCTGTGAAAACACTGCTGCAGTTCGAACTCTTTCAAACTGCCTTTGTGGCCATCAGTGTTGTACCATCATGATAATTCTGAAATGGCTGCGATTTTTCAGACCCGGTCATGCCCTTTAGGTTCCCTTTTCAGCTAGAAACAGACCAAGCTAAATGCAATAAAGAGCTGTGCAGAAGATCTCTGGCTGAGTCTTGCTGGTAGACCTTCATCCTTCATAAAAAACCAATGAATTTTCAGTCCTAAGCTTTGGCCTGTGCATTTACTATTAACTATTAGGATAGGGCGAAATTTCTCTAAAGAGGAGTTCCCAAATGCTGCAGTAATGTTCTCTTTGCACTGCGGACAGGCAGAGAATGATAATTCTCCATTAAACATAAAGTGATCTTTTGGCTACAATGAAGATGAAATATGGCTAAAAATATACCAGTGAACACACAAGCCTGCAGGAGTAAGCAGACTCTGAAAACATTTCGTTTCCACAATCATGCATTCACTTGTTTTTCCAGTATCACCCTTGTAGCATAACAATCAGATGAAAATAAAGCACCAGCATTGCCCTATAATAAGATTATTTTCTAACAGCACCGCCTGGGTCTGGGTACACAAAATATCTTTCACTGTCGTGTCAAATGCTGTGATTCCAACAATCTTTGTTAAAGGAGAAACAAGTTTTACATATACATATCAGCAACTCGCAGGATAAAGCTTTGCTAGAATGCTGTGGTTTTTAAAAATTAAGTATGTAAATGTTGTGCTGCATAAGCATGAGGTACATTTCAAACATATGGGGAGTAGAAATTGAGCTAGAATTCAGTTATTCTGGATTCTCATTCCTATGCTCATTTCATTACAATATGGAATTGCAGAGGGAGTCTCGTCATCTTCAGATTTCAAAGCATCTCAGACTTCCTAATATGCATGTCAGGTTGCTTGATTTTTATTATTCTTGTAAGTCAATGTGACTGCTTAGTGTGTTACAACATCATCAGTGATCTTTCCTGTAGAGTCAACAGGAAAAAGCCGGTTCTATCACATTTCCCAAAATTCTAAACTTTTTGTTTGTTTTGTAGTGGAACCCAAGAGCCTTAACTGAAATCATTGAGTTTCCCAGCATATACAGTTAAGTCAAGAAAACCTGAAGAAGAATTCCCTGGTGAATATGGAAAAAATTAAGATAATAATTTGAGAGCTATGAAGGAAATTTCCTTATGTGTCCTTTGGCCTATGAGACAAATCAAAACAGAGTAATTTTTAAATTTTGAGTATTATATGTGTGTTCTTTGTGAAGCTGTTCTAACACTGCATACTTGCCATTGTCCTCTACATTTAACTGTTAATAAGGTTTGTGGAGATGGCACTGCATCCAGGTTTTTTAAACTATGTTAGCTACCTAAAGAAGTGAGCAGCAGCTAAAGGCTCTTTAGAAGTAAATAGTTGCCTCATTTTTTTTTGGAAATAATCCACTGAGGGCTTCTATTCTGCTAGGACCTTTAAAGATATAATATACAGTCGGACCTGGATTGAAAACAACCAAAATACAGAAAGAAATATATGACACAGGTTCTGAATACATTCAATAAGAAGTTGCAACACAATCTGTTCAAAAATCAAACCTCTAAAGTCAAATGTGGGAGAAGTTCACCTGTAGAATTTATTTGAGGGAGTGGTATTCACAGGAGGATGCATAATGAAGAAAAAGACTCAGTAATATAAATCAAAAGCATTTGAATACGATTATTGATTAATCAAAAATTAATATGCATATTAAAATAAGGTTATAATCCTGAAATGATTACCGGTTTGAGTAACCAGCCTGAAACATCGGGAAAGGGCTGTCTTCCCAGAAATCATTCACCCTGTGAGAAAGGGTTGTGGGGGAAAAAATAAAGTAATTGAAAAGGGAACAAATGAAAAATCTTGGAACAAACGTGTTAAACATATGGCTTGTTTACATGTCTAGCTACTAATTAGATATCTTAAGAAAAGTAATTTGTGAGTTTAATGTCTAGAAGACTGCTGCTCCACTAGTGTGTTGCAAACGTGCATCAGGTCTACCCCAAAGTCTTTGGCAGCATTAGCTTTAAACATGCTTTGCTTGCTTCAGCTGAGATCTTGTGCAGCATATTAGCAGAATATTATCAGAATATTCTGATACAGAAGAATAGACACAAATATTGAGCTGCTGGTGGCTGTCATTAACTAGGGTCGGTCATACTGGGTTATTTCTTCCAAGAGGAGCCAGTGCCCTTTGCTTGGCTGGGGGTTGCAGCCTTACTTCAGGCTGAGTCCAGAGGAGGCAGCTCATCAGGAGTTCTGTTTATGCTGTTTGGAATCTGTCATTTGTGTTGTCTTCCCTCTCCATAAAGTCTGATGCTCTAGAGATCTGTGTTGTGAAAAACCATCAGTAGCTGGAGACCTACAAAGGGAACCAAAAGTCTCATTCATCATTGGACTGGGAAACAAATCATTCTCTCCCAGAACAGAGGAGACTTCTTGGAAAAAATGCTAATAAATCTTCCAGCTGTGGTATCTAACTGATGAACCTGCCCTCTGCGAGACTCAAAGGCCTTCAGGCCTGGGCAGATCAAGAAATCAAGAAAGCCACAAAGCGTGGAGACACCATGAACTGGGGAGAGAGGTCTCCAACAGCTAGGGAAAAGTGCGGCTTCTCACATAAGTACCATTAGGGTCTCCTAGAAGGCTGATGCTTGAGAGCAAGACAAATACAACTCCTTTTTCTTTCCCCAGTGGAGGGAAAAGAGAGGGAAGACCTAGAGAAAGCCCAGGCTAATTCAGCAGCCCTATGGTTACAGGAAGCTTGCAATTTTGAAAATATTTTTCAAATATAATTATGTTGAGGTAAAACATCTTTCAAAAAATACTGCTCAACAATGAAATGTTTCTGTCCTCTTCAAACTGTTAGGCCTGAAACCCTGCCAACAATACCCTTTGCAGCTGTTTATATTGGTTCAGTTCCCTTCCTGTTATCCATTTATTTGTTCTGTGCTTGTTAGCATTTTGTGCTAGTTCTAATTTCCTCTCCCTATCTAATCTATTCAGTTGACTCAGTTCAACTGTCAGATTCCTCCTTCTTTTCTGTACTTTTTCACTTTTTTTTAATCTCAAGGCTCACATATTGTTTTAACTCCTCTTTAACTTATGAAAAGCCATATATCTCTGTGTTAAATACTGACAGTATATGCTACATTTGCTAGCAAAACAAGGCAGAGCTTTTGCTTTCCTATGAATGCATGAGGAGTCTTTGGGATTGTGATGTCCACTAGTGGTAACGGGAAGTGTGTATGTAAATCTCTGTTTTACCTATAGTCTCCATTTATTTATTTAGTCCCTAACATAAAACCAAAATAACCATATCAAACATTCGGTGTCTCATAGATTTTACTAACAGAAAATATATCAGTCTGTCTCATTTTTACATTAAATTCTAGGGTCAAAATAGTTGACATTTAAAACTCATAAATGTGTACCTAGAGATGTTCTCACATTCTTGCTCCATTCTTACTCTGGCAAAACTGGGATAGAGTTCAGTAGGAGTTCAGCCTAAAATGAGTGGCATAAATCTGGTTAAAGAATCCAGGATTTGTCGATGCATTTTTAATATGCTCCAATATTATGGAAAATTCCATTGATTCATTCTGATTCCATAATCAATGCTCACATATTTGCTAGCTTTCTCAGACAAAAGGGAACAGTAGACAGAGGGGTTAATTATGCATAAATGACATCACTGCTCATATCTGCGGTTGTCATCCCATGGTCCATTTTGACCAACGTCTTTAGCTCCATTCACCAAGAGCATGATCCAGCGCTCACAGGAATCGATGGCAATAACCCAACCCAGTGCAGTGAGCTCCCAGGCCAGCACAAAAGGAACTGAACTGAAATGTGGTTTGAAAGACCGTGAGGAGCCGTTGCCAAACGGGCCGCTCCTGCACTGAAGGTTTTGGCGATAGAAGTGCTTCGGCAGCAGAACAGAATCAGCCCTTTGTTTTCCAGGCACAGTCATTTGCGAAAGTGAAGACCGTCGATGGTACGACTGGCTTTATGAATTAAAAGGGAGGCAAACCAATGCATGAGCTTTGTGATGAAAGGCAAGCTTCTTTTCTAAATGGGTACTGTATTTCTAAATGTAGAGTCTCAGACAGGTGTGGTGAGCTTACTCACCCCCTGCACTTTATTATGAAAGGACATATGAAGCACAAATGTTCATACTCTGGTTATCTAGGAAGATAAACTTTACAGGCCTCTATCTTAGACTGAAATCTTAACATGGTATATGCCTTAAGAACCATTCTTCACCAGCAGCAAATTGCATAAAAATTTTCTGTTCCATGATGGGCCGGAAATGTGCTGAAAGCCATGATCTATAACAGCACTGTTTCAGTCATGGTATTAATAGCTGTCTTCAAGTGAGTTTCAAATCCTGAAATATTTTTTTTTTTTCTTAAGTGAGTGGATCCCCCTAAAACTTTCTCAGTCTCTAGAGAAATTAGGCCCCTGCATATGCCAAAACCAGCAGCAAACGGTAGGTGAAGGCACTGAGTAGGACAGAAGTAAGGAAAGTGACTGAAAAATCGGAGCCTAGGACACTGCTTTTGCAACCCTAAAAGCTGCCACAGCAAAAAGGCTGTCAGGCAGTCTGGACAGTTAGTTAAGAGCAGGATCCTGGGAGAGCTAAAAGATGCATCTCGCTGGGCACTGAGCTGACTGCAGTGTCACACGCAGGAGCTCTGGGCTGGGAAAGTGCCCTTTGATGCTCATTACAAGTGTGGAAAGAAGACATCTGGACATATTGTGTAAGAAAAAGGGATTACACTAAATAATATACCTGACTCAGAGCATTCATTTCTAATGGTTTCTTTTAATGATTTATTTAGATGGTAATTTTCCTGCATTATTCTGTGTTCTGTATTGCCTATGTTTATTTTTAGTTAGCGAGCCAGACCAGCAAGCTGAAATGCATGATCTTAAGGCTCTCTCACTGGTAAGTGGTCAAAAAGCAGCATTTTGCTGCTTTCTGGAGAGAGCAAGCATGCACTCGACACTCATCTCATCTTTTTGAACAGCCAAATTAAATCGCTTGCAAAGAAAATGAAATGTGGCATTAGGATCCAGGCTCGGGTGAGCTCTTACCAAAATGATTGCTCATGGTTCAGCTCACAATAAAATACGCCCGAGTTGGTATCGTTGCTGCAAACGCTGGGGAGCAGCTAGGTCAAGAGTGTGATAGGCAGCTGATGTCAGCTTACCACTGAAATCGTGTGCGATGTTCTGTACTGTCTTCTCACTGCTCGTGGGAGAGCATGAGAACATATGGCTTCTCTGGAGCAGCCTATGTGGTGAATTAACAGTGTATAATCTTGGAGAGATATATGCTGCCTTGGTCTAGCTTGGCTCTGGGTGCCCAGACTGACTGACCGCCCCCCTGGCCAGGACACCTTACACTTCTTGGGGTCACTGACATTTATAATTTTTTTTCCTTTTCTGTTTTTTAAAATTATTTTTCTTGAAGAGGGCAGAGGTGTGTGGCTTATGACACAGCAGACTCGCAGACACTGGAGCAGGGATGCCTGCTCTTGAGTAGCTGAACCAGGCTGAAATTCTTTGCAGGCGCTGTAGTGCTGTATGCCAATAATATCCCACATGTGTCATCAGTCTTCTTTAAATGGGATGTCTTGACAGAGCACTTGTTTCAAGGAAGATCTCCCCAGGATATGGAAGACGGTGAAGGAGTGCCTCAAGACATAAGCCATTTATTGCACACGTGTTTAGAGGAGTTGATGTGTTTCGGTGGGAAAATAGGTTTATGATTAGTTTCAAAAGATATAATGAGTCTTCTGATGAAATAGTGAAAATATCCAAATGCTCCAGTCAGAGCAGGATTATGTATTTGTGAGTACCTCTGTGCTGGACTGCGATCAAGACCCATGCCATGTGTTACCTTTTCTGCCCTACATTGATCACAGAACAATCTCCTTCCTTTAAGATGAACCACAAGGCGAAGCAACGGGGCTGAAAAACAATGCCACCTTTTTTAATGTATGTTTCCTCACATTCAAACTGGGTCTTACCTCTTCAAATACTTGTAAAGCTTTGAGCAGACTGTCGTCATGGGTCTTGGCTGTACACTGTTAAGTCATGGACTATTTCACCATCCTCTTGCGAGGATGTTGCACTAACTGTTCCAGGCCCACCAAAATCTGAGTGATCTTATCCTCTGAAATAGTCAAGATATCTCAAAGAGGAAGCTTTTGAATATATGTCTCTCAAATGGAGTAACGAACATGGTTGAGTATATGCTACCCAAAGATGTGGTACCGCCTGAAACACAACTAGACATTACTTCATCACCTCGCTCTGTGTCTGCTTGACCCTTGGCATGGAGAAATACTCATTTCACAGACTCGTGGAGCTCCAGCAGTTTGATCCAAATGGAAATGTGCCCAGGAGGCTTTATCCCACAACTGGGGATGCTCCAGTGACAGGCTTATCGCCTGAATCAGTAACTCCTCTGTGAAACTTGTTTTGGCATCTTTTATTAGAGGAAGTTGGTTGAGGCACAGTGAATACAAAGGTCTGAGCACCTTTCTTCAGCCTAATTAAATAGGATTCCATCTGTTTTCTTAGTCTGTTGAACAGTCTTGGGAATACTTGAACTAGGTTAATTTGATCTCATCCAAGATTTGAGACTGATTTATTTCTTCACTTGCCTTACAGATTAACATCAGGCTTCAAAGTAATTTCCTACTCAAGTGTCTTTATGCTATGCACAGGATCCAGCAATTTCTGCATTTTAATGGTTTTCAAAGGCTTTTCCAAGGAAGCAAGGGAAAGGAGGAGAGCTTCAGATGAACCAGGACAGACCTGTGCATTGTCTGAAAAGCAGATGTGGCGTTGGTTGCTGTGTCAAATCCAAGGTGGTGGAGGTTTCTCAGAACACAGCATTTACAGCCCACATGCTTTGGCTCTGTGTTTGTGTTAACAAGTAGTTCACCTACAGGAGACTTGCTCCTTGAGCAGGACACACGCAGATTCTGACTCTTCTTATGACAGCTGTGATATATGGCACTATTAGCAGCATGTTCATCATATAGATGCTTGGGGATGGACAGAGACGTTTGAGCCTCAGGCCACGCAGATTTCTTCAGAGGTCGTGTAGATCTCTCACTGCTTTGCCTTTCAGGGCTTCCTCTGCAATGCCATAACTGCTGGCGTGCATTGTTTTCACCCTTACATGGGTAAAGTGATGCACTGGGTATGTATACGCTCTTGGCAATGGAGATAGAAGTGAAGCAGCCTCTGAAAAGGCAGGAAAAAACCTTTCCACCATCCGAAGTTGTTGCGACTCATACTCCAGCGCTCATCGGTGTTGCTTATTTATTGGGCATGATTCTACTACTGAGGGTCACGCGCTGCAGAGGCCTTAGCTGGTGTCAACTTACTGGACCAACCATGTAAACCTACGGGGGGAAAAAGTTAACTATGAGTTTCTGACATGCAAACTGGAATGTGTGACTGTTGAGCAGTGCTGTCCTTGTATACTTACTTACGTGGAATATTTAACTTCCTGTGTGTCACAGTGTCCCATGTTTATAATGTGGTAGGTAACAGGCAAATACAGATTATAGAGAAAGAAACTATCTAAAGAACTTAAAATTTAAATAGTTTATGCGTAAAATCTAAGAGGTAGAAAGCAATAGGACTAGTTTTCCCTGACATGCAGAGCCATGTGAATGTCGTGAATGTCGTGAAACAATAAATAAAACATGGCACTGAATTTTCTGATCACATGAAAATATGCAGGGTATTTTCAATCAAGAACAGAAGAAGAAATCAACTGTATTTGCATTTCACCTGTAGAGAGACAGAACAGGGCTGATCACAAGCAATAACTACTACAAATCTTTCCATTTCTCAAGAAAACATGAGTATTTCTATTCTTTAAGATGCAAATGCTAATAAATAATGAATAGTTTTGGTAATAATGATCTAATTTGTCCATTTAAGGAAATCCATTATAAAGGTAAACAATAGTGCAATTCAACATTTATGAAGTCCTTGTTTTCTCTTCCTATAGAATTTATTTAACAGACATCACTAGAACAATCTATTATTTACCATCTTTTAAAGTTTAATGAATATGGATATGAAAATTGTTAAAAATTGAAATACAGAAAATGTCTCATTATCGCATTGATGAATCTGGCCTGTGAGTTCAAATCCACAAGTGAAAATGAGTTGGCTGGTCTAAGCCACAGACTATTTGTCTACTAAATAGTTTGAAGAATTAATTCTTCGCAGCCAGCAAAGAGATGTCTTGAAAAAAATAATGTATTCCAAAGTCAAACTGTGAAATGTACTAATTGTGAGAAGAAAATTAGTTTAAAAAAATGAACTAGCTTGAACTTTTGCCTAAAATCCCATGTTAAATGAATTAAAATTGAACCACATAAAGTGAGGCATTTTATCTGTATATGTTTGTGTGCTTCTCTACCTTATTGCTTATGTGGAAAGGATGAGTCAATAGAAAATTAGGTTTGAAAATGCCGAAAAACATCTCTTATTTCTGGTGTGGTCAGAGCTGAAATTTTTCAAAGAGAAAATTGTCTTTACAAGGTTAGAATAATGGTGGCATGTATCTTTGGTCTCTACCCAAAATTCTAAGATTTGATGGCAGATGTCAAGATCAAAAAAAAAAGTCAGATAATCTTTGGGAGTTTAGTTTTCAAACCAAATTTTGGCAGAGTATTGTGAGGACACTTGCTACAGATAAAGTATATTTGGCTGGTCAATGCAGTATTTCAAGACAAATATAAGCTCTCAGATTTAAAACTTCTGATAACTCTTTTCAAAATATGTTAGGAGAGAAACTAATTAAAAAATCAGGCTGAATTTTTATTTCTCCCGTAACTGGACCTGGTGACAGGAAATTATTTTCCTATAAATGACCTGCTGTTTCCATTCATATGAAGATCTGCATTACTAGGAGAGGGTTGTATTTGTTTTTTTTTTTTTTTAAATAAATATTCTGTGCAAGTAGTCTTGCAGCATTGGATGGGTGTCAGAACCAGAGGCTCCGATCACTGCACCTACGAATAAAGAAGTAGACAATTGTAGAAGAATAAAAATTACTCTAACAAGAAAGTGTTGAAAAATAAAAGGCACCGTACCGCTTACAGTTCTTGCCAGGAAACCATTTATCAGGAGACTACTAAAGAGGTATCATTTTTGGGAGTTTGCCAATGGGACCTGATGATATGCCAAAACAGGTGTCTTAACATTAGGACAAAAGATAAAAGCTCAGACACTTCAATAGTTTTCATCACTGGAAGCTGAGGAGCAAGACTCTGCTCCTAAGAAGGAGTTATCCTTCTTTCCCTTGGCAGAAGGATACAGGAAGAACAGAAGGATACAGCACATATATTTTAATCAATGTGAAACCAGATCAGAGCAACATTAAGTCCTGAACCACTGTCTTTGGAAGGGTTGTCACTGGGATGCTGAAAAAAAAAAAAATTTTAAAGCCTACTCTTATTTATCTTACCCCTCCAAATGCAATGAAATATCGTCCAGCAGTATTTTTTTTTATTTTTTTGGTGATTATACTAATGATTTTCCAAGTTTGCAACACAGAAGATGACTTCAGGTCTATGGCTCAAAGCTCTGGCTGTGCCTGGATTGCCAGGTGGTTGCCTTCTGTGGCTTGGTCTGGTTTTCCAGCCCAAATCAGCACACCACAGCTCCCTTCTGCTCTGTGCATCCAAGTTTCCTATGGAAACCTGAATGTGTGTGTATATGCGGGCTGCGAGGAGGAGGGTGCACGCCTGAATCTTGTCATCGTGTGAGCTGACACGTGGCCACGTGCTACCAGACCTGGGAGGCACTTGTGTCTCCCTTCGTGTGGACTTATATGTCTCAGGTCTCAGAGTCATGATATTTTCCTACTTTGCCAGTGTGCTAGGATACATTCACAAGCACTTGTAGGGCTCACATATGCTGCAGTAATAGGTCTTAAAAATAGACAAAAGGCAGATTTATAAGCTGCTCATCAAAGAAAGTGTCAAATAGTTTTTTGACTTTGCTAAATTGTTCTACTCTTCCTTGTACAAGAATAATTTTTAGCAGTGCAGATTGGAAAAAGTCTTAGCCAGTAGTGATTTTTACTGATGTGTTTGACTGTGGAATAGGCTATATTACCTACGAATAATTGGATATCCACTTCATACCCAGTCTACTGAAATGAAGTAATTCACTTGATGAGATAAGTAGACTAGGACAAATTCAAGGTAGATCTTTCCTCAAAGATCCCTCTATGCTCCTTCCACTCCCATATTGGAAGGAACATCTGTCTATTTGCTCAGAAATGGTATATTACAGCTCTTTCAGTGAGTAAGATTACAGATTTTGATTAATTCACCAGCCTCTGTGCTTTATTTTTTCTAACAAGGTAGGTTACTGTCTACTATAATCATCATTACAAGGTTAGAATAATGGTGGCATATATCTTTGGTCTCTACCCAAATGCAGCATGTTTTGGTATCAAGAATCCTTAATTAAAAGGATATTCAGTGACAAGCAAACTAACAGCACTTCACATTAAGCTGAATTATAATACCCAAACACTTTATTGTATTTCTGCCAGTTCCAGTAACTCTATAATTGCATCTGCATTCTGACACGCTTCTGCTGATATCACAAATGCATTGTGGCATCTGAGTCTGAAACACACCCCCCATTTTGCTAAGCTGGAAACAAAAGGATAGCGCGTGGAGAAAAATATTGGCTGTGAACGCTGAGTAAATATCGCTGGGTAAAGCATCACTGCGCCATAAAACACACGCCTCTGCAAAATGCCACGCGAACAACCAGCCCGTGAGACGATGTCTGAACACACGGAGATGTTGAAGGCCCTTAACCAACTTCACACCTCCATATCACAGTTGACAACCTCCTCCCCACCCTGCAGTCCTTTGCCCAAAGTCAAACCCCTTGCATTCTGCCTGGCCCCTTCTTTTCCTGCTGTACCACATGCCCTCACCCCCACCTCCCCTGTGGATGCCACCACGGGTGACACCCGAAATCTGGCTGCCGATGCTGCCGCTGTGCTGCGTTTCAGAGGGGATACAGTTGTGCTGGTGCTGTGCCCTGGCAGGGGGGATCACCTGCAGTACACCCAACTCCTGTGCAGGTCTACCACCACTGCAGGACCCCTTTTATCCCAATGAGGACCCATTCTTCCAGAAATTTCTACAAAAGATGCCCGGACACCAGGAGAGAGGTACAGCGTCCCCAAACCTCCTCCCAGCATTTTCTTCTGGCTGCCATTTTCTGCCTTTTTTGTTTTATTTTTAACCCTTCTCCTGAAATGGCTTTGTTTCTTTTAAAACTGCAGTTGTTGGATAGTTAATAGTGGTATTAACAGCTCAAGAGGAAAATGAGAGCGAAAGGCCTGAGGAGGGGGGGGTGTTGGGCAGAAGAAAAAACACTGATAGCGAGGCCACGGAAAATTACTGGTAAGTGGCGTCTGGGTTTGACCTGCAGATCAGGTATATAGAGCACTTTTTCTTAGAGAAAGGAATGATAGCTACTTACCAAAACTCTGTCAGTCGTAAGTCTCTTATGTTGGGTATAAAAGCCCGGCTGCAGAGAAAGACCACTTATCTTTTACTCGCGACAGTCCAAAAAAGAAATGGCAGCTAGCAAGAACACCTCTTCAGTTTTTACTGCTAGCTGGATCAGCCTCATAAATGCCTAAACTCATATATAAAAATGTTAATGTTTTCCAATTGCTATTCTGAATTTATATTTATTGCAATACAACGTATCCATTAGCACATCTATCACTAGTAAATTTGTTACTGCTTCAAATATACAGTACATAACGTTGCAGCAATTTCATTTTACAAGCTAATAATGTACTGTAATGTAGCTTACAATATCATGTAGATGTATTTGATTAGGGAGGTTCAACAGTCAGTCAGGTTGAATAGTGGATTATATGAGAATCAAGTTTTTAACTTATTTACTGTACAAATGAACAGCTTTGGTGCGCATTAAACGTGTTAATTTAACAGGTGTGTCGTTTTATTTCCTCAAATATCCATCGAAGAGGAACAAATGGTATTTTGACTCAAACTGAAGCACAGTAGACCTAGAATGTTTTTTGACACTTGACATGTTTATTCTTTAAAAGAGAGTCATAATTGTATTTAATTGTTTCTAAATTTATTTAACTGCTGCATTCCACCAACTGCAGTAGCTTCCCAAGAGCAAGAGATGTGACTAAAATATGTTTTCCTGAAATGTTATAAAAATACAGTGATAGGCCTTTTTTCAAACAACCCAAAAGTTCAAAAATATGCTACCTAGGAGATGATTTTTTTTGGAAATGTTTTACACTTTGTTGTAAAAGGCACGTTGCTCTTCCTACGTGGTTTTACTGAAACTTGTAGCTGTGTGCAGTGCAGAGAGGCAACGTCCACTGTACCACTGGCAAGGTGCAGGGTGAGCCAGGATGTCCTCACGCTTCTCTTCTTTCTGCAGACATCTCCAGTGGCCTACAAGGTGCTCCAGCAGGGAGGGTGGGATTAATATGGGTTAGCATTTGGTTTTCTGCTTCACCAACCACTGCACCAGGGGAAAAAATTTCATTGGCTGTGTTTTAAGAAAGGTGCCTACCGGGATTTTTGAAAAGCGTGACAGTTCTTGAAAATTTGTTTTTGAAAGTGTGTCTTTTTGGAAGGGCATAGGCGCGCTGAGATGAATCTGTAAATCCTCCCAGGGACTTATCTGCACCCTGTGGAGCCTGCAGCTGGTGCATCATACAGATCAGAGAGTCGTGTAGGCTCCTGGTTGTTACCACCCAGGTCAGAACAGACATCATCCAATATAGTGGCAATGCAGACCACGGCTAGAACTAAAGACAGGCTTGTTGTGGATGAGGGGGCAACGCCTGCTTTTGTTCCTAACTCACACCAGCAACAAGCTTATCTGGAACAGCTCTTTTGCATGCAATCAGATAAAATGTGGGAAACACATTCATAAGGCTCTATTTGCAGAACTGCATGTAGCTGGTGTTTTTTAAAATTGTGTCTAAAGACATCCTCTTTGGAATGCATATTTATGCTGAGTTTTACTGTTTAGGTAACTGTACTCAATTAAGCAGTCAGAAGTTATTAGGCGAAATTAATCATTGGTGAAATTCCATGCTCAACGTTATGTTTGTACGTCCATGAAAAAAATGAAGAAGTGTTTTAGCTCCCTAATCCACTGCTGCTCCTTGCAGTACATTCCAGCTGAGAAATGGGACACAACAGGAAATAGTTTACAATTTTTTTATGTGAAAGGGGACTATAACTGTCACTTCTGTTTAGCTTATAGTTTCCCGAGTTTTGCCAGTCTTTTAGCCCATTCAGATAGGATAGCTTTTAATTTAGCTGTCGTCATTCATAAACTACCCACACGAGTATTGCGGCAGGGAAAAATTGCATGAATGACTTCTGGAAACACTGACTTCCTAAGAACTGTTATGAGAAGTAATATTACATTATATCTGCAGTCATCTTTGGTATAAGGGATCAGCAGAGAGCTAAGGAAAGGAGTTTGACACACAGAGCAGAGTTACTGGAAAGGGAAGCTAACTTATACAGTGTTAATGAAGACAAGTATTTTTCCTTTGTGATAAATTGAAGTGACATGTGAGGGTGGCCCTTAAAAATCCTCCATTTACTCCCCTAGGGCAAAATCTCTTAACAGGCTAGGTCCAATTTCACTAAAGGTGATGGAGATTCTTAATTGGCTTCAATAGGCTTTGGATCAAGGCCACAGATCAAAATATTTTCAGCTATCTAGCTGGATGGCAAGAAGTGGCTGTGGTGATAATGTTTGTGTGAACAGTTTGTATTTTTATTCTGCTCTTTCACTGTAGGGAAAAAATATGTTTGTTTCTTGTTTTTCTGTCCAATAGACATCTACAGCTTTTAATGTCATGCAGAGGACACTAATGCAATATATTATGCATGCTATCTATGTTCTGTTATGTCATTGGCTTTCACCTCACCTCATTTGTCTATTGAGTCGGGAAGGTGGTAGAGGGGTGATGAGAAGGGAAATACCCTAAATCTGTCAAAATTACTTAGACATGTTGATATGTTTTGAAAAAATGAGTACTCATTGCTGTGTGTTGCTTTTCCAAGCTAAATTTCTGAACTGGCACATGTTAGATTTTTTAAATCTGCACAATGGCATTGATCAGCCTCTGACTATTTTTCCATGTATGGTATCAATGATAAGTTATTAACCGAGGTTTATTAGAGACACTGACAGTATCAGGAAAAAAATACTGTATCTACCCTGATCTACTTTTTCCACTTCTGATTTTTGTTTGCATACTTATTTCATATTCCATCTATTTTCTCTATGCTTTATTAATGTACTTTCATTGTGACATAAAACAAGTACAGTAGGAACACACTATACAACCCCCTGTAACTAAAGAGCACACAATCCTATCCACTGTGGTATTGTCAGCACCCACACCGTACCATGTGCATTCTCCCAGATCAAGACAGGACTTTAAATGAAAATACCCTGTCTTTTCTAGATCTTATTCATGCAATTTACTGAATGATATTCTTATGAGTTTCCTTATCCTGTTTTAGTCCTTTTTTCCATGGAAAAATTAAAGGGAAAGACTTTACTTGAAAAAATTATGACAGCTTTCATTAAGATATTAAAAAGAAAGGGAGCTGCTGACTATTAGCCTGAATGATTAATATCCTGTACAATTTAGCGTGAGATGGGAAAACAACATTTTCTGAAATCCTTGATTGCTTAAAGGTCTTGGACCTTTCCTAGTCAATGCTTGTTATTACATTTCATAACACAGAATAACATAATATAGCTTCCATCTTACCATTATACCTCATTGCACAGAACTTCTGTACTTGTGTGCAAGGAAAAATACTTTTTTACACAGCGTTTTTAGAAATGTTTCTGTTTAAAGCATATGCTTATTGCTGCATGAAACCCCTAAAACTGTACATGAAATTCTTAAAACTGTTCAGGTTTGCTAATCAAAGAAAGATAATGCCAATACCAAAATAAACACCTTTTGAACATCCTGTTATAATTTCAGCAAATAAAATGACTAGTAAATTCAGCACCATCTTGGTTAATTTGTAATGTGAAGGTGTCACCAGACATGAGGTTTTCAAGTTTCTTGGTGACAGCAACTCTTTCCAGACTCGGGCAGCAGTCGCTCATGTGCTGCAGACACTGTCTCTCCTGCTTCCAAACTCTTGCAAATCAATAAAATAGAATTCACTTGCCTTTGCCAGTAAAACACAAAGCAAAAATAAACTCTCCAAAAGCTCCGTATCCTCTGGTCTGAAATAAGACAGAGATAAAACAAATAATTTAATTAGGACTCAAAATAAAATCTGAAAAATATCCTCTAAGAACTAGTCCAGAGGGTAAAGCACAGAAAACAAAGAATACAATGGAGACAACATTTTTTCCCCCCTCTATGTGTATCTTTTGTTTTCTTTTTATTCAAAAACAAATGATGAACTTTGGATGTACTCTAGCCTGTTCTCCTTTTTTTTTTTTTTTTTTCCTTTTTTCAGAGACTCCATCATATCTCCTGCTTCCCGTGAAATGAACAGGATACTACAGATAGTCCTGATCCAAACCAACACCATATTGTTCCTTTGGATAGAAACAAACAGATAGAAACAAACCAACACACAGTCAATGGAAATGCAGATAAATATGTAACAGAATGGGTAGTGAATCCAACTGAGGAAATTCTCTCTCCTTCCCCAGTTCTCTCTCTTGTACGCACACACACATCTACACACTTGATTTATTGGTGAAACAGTGTCTTCTAAACATAGAATTTTGCATAACGGAAAGGCAATTAAACAGAACAGCTTGAAGCTGCCAATCACTCCAACTACCAACAAAAGCATCTACTATCAAAGCAAATAATGTAAACGCAGAAAAAAAATACATCCTATCAAAGCAAGTAATGTAAACATGCAAGTAAAAAATGAGCTTGTTTATCATCTGTCATAGGAAAGTATACATTTTTTAGCCCTCCCCTCTCAGGATATATCTTTCTGTATTTCGTTACATTAATTTGTCCATGTGTCTTACACTGAAGGTAAGGAACAATACCAGAAGTTAGCTTTTCTGTATGCCTTTCTGTTGGGGAAGCATACTACCGCTATTGCAGGTTGGTTCTTTTTTTTTTTTTTTTTTTGGTTTCTGGTGTACAAATAAATTGACAGTCACAGCTTATCATCACTTAAAGATGCATGTGCATGCTGGAGTTTACTGAAACATGATTGGCTGCTACATAAATCAATCTGATAGAGATCGGTCCCATGAAAAAAAGATAAATCATTAGCCTGTGCTTTTGGAATGTAATTCATTTTAGATAGTGATTATTGATGATTTCATTCCACTGGTACATGTACATGTCTAGACCATGTTTTTGTATAAAATGTTAAAACAGGGGACTGTGTGCATTTCAAGAAAGACCGTGAAGAAATAATGATTAAAACCTTGTTTTTGTAGCACTCCAAATGTAAAATTTTCATGCAGAAAAGTTGGCTTCTCTTAAAGTCAAATTCATGGCTTTTACAGCAATTATAATTTAGTCCGCTACCTTGCATGTGACATTTTCTTGTGTATTGCTGTAAGTTTTTCTCCACCAGAGTAAAGGTTCTGTGCAGGCACATTCATGTGGCCTCATTATGGCGGCACTAGATTTTGCTGTACGTCAGACTAAGCCATTCACTCAAACATCCTCAAATTGTGCTGGTTAACCCAAATTGGCTTTGGGTTGACCCTTGTTACCAAGGGGAATTTCTTTGCTTGTGTAATAATTTGATTTCATATTAGTTGCCAGCCAAACATGTAACTATGTTCTTTTATACCATGAATCATGATGATGATAGCAAAATGGACTTTGAAAGCATCATGTGTAGGCACCTAATGGTTTCTCACAGCACCTTGGTAAAGGAGGTGAGCACCCGAATGCCATTTTGAAGACATGGAAGATGAGCCAGAGAACAGTAGTGATTTACCAAGAACTCACAGCAAGTCACTGGGTAGAAGGGTATTTCTGAAACATAACCCTGATCTCCTCCTTCCTTTCAGCATGTTTTAAGTGCTCAATCACACACAAGTTCTCTGCAAGCTGAAATTCACTCCCTCAGCAAGGAATATATGTTCTTAATATTTTCTATGCAACTTTTACTTGGTTTCAGCTTCCTTTCTCTCTCCTCCACCTCTTTTGCAAACTGAACAAAGCATACATTCCTTCCAGAAAACAACCTCTTCTAAAACAAGCCAGTTTTGACATCTAAGCCAAAAAATAACGCATCCTGAAAAACATCTTAAAATACAACCCCCCATTTTATTATGTGCATGGCTAATTCAAAATCAGCCAAACAGAATCTTACCAAACTCTCCAGAAGAATTTACCTTCAGGCTGAGAATAAGCATGGAAAATTCAGGGCAGTTCTTCAAATGTTTACTCTTACTGATCTCCGCTCCCTGTAGAAAGCAGACAGGGGCAAATGAAAGATAGATGAGCACTCTGCTCTCACGGTGGAGGAGATCTCAGTCTCCTGAGAAACATTCACAGTGGAGGAACTGAGTAGTACCGAGTTGGGTAAAACTCCCAAGTTCACTGTAAAAATATTTCTGAAACTATTTCCTCCAGAGGCCACAGATTTTAAAGTTTGTGCCTTATCTATACCCAGAGATTTTTGGAAAATACTTTCTGGACTGTCTGTCTGTCCATCCATCTCTTTTTCTAGCAGGCTACTCTGGGATGTTTTTTGCTTCCTGGTGACCTGGCTGCTGCTGTCAGGTTTCTCTGCCATGTTCCAAGAAATGGCATGCAGGAGGCCCATAGAGCAAGCTCTCAAACAGCAGCATTTTTCACTCACTCTCACTCACTCACTCACTCACTCACTCACTCACTCATTCACTCAAATCCTCCAGTTTTGGTGCAGGTTTTTCTGCCATTCTTTGCATCCCCACTTTCTGCCTATGCTGCAGAGCTCCATTCCCATTGGTTTTCAATGAATGGAGAGCTGGAGGAAAGAGGAAAGGAAGGGAAAGGAAAAAGGAAATGAAAGGGGCAAGGAAATTGCAGAGGAAAAAATCTGTAATTTTCTGCAATTCCCAACAGGGACTAACAGCAGTGTCATTTTTTTCATGGCCTTGGGGACACTTGCGTTTGAGCAATCACCTTCTTCTTGAAAATCTTCTGAGACAGCCAGGTTGTTTAAATTGGCTTGTTTTAAATGGGTATAAATTTAACATCACTTACAAAGAGTCTGGGTATTAGCCCAAGGACACCTTGCTTTTGTATCATTGGTTCTGTCATTTTCCAACTGTCTGAAGATTACAGGACTGTTTGCTATTTTGACAGAAAGCCGACACAACATACATTTATTTCCAATGAAAAAGAAATAAATATAGCTCCGTTATAGCTATGTAACAATAAGGTTATTCTAGGAACTAATTGATCATACAGTATGTCTGATTTCATTATATCTGACACTGCTGAAAAAGATTATGCTAACTACTAGTAGGTTGCTGGTGTGTTTAGAATGAAATATTTAACAATATTCTGGGAAAATGCATTTGTACAGGCATCTTTTGCAGGGAGGGCGAAAATCAAGCTTAATTGTTCCGAGTTCTGCAATCAGAATTAAAAGTTACTCTTTGCTGGGTACTAGGTTTATGGAAGTCTTTGAATGCTACAAACTTTTTCCAAGTGATGTTTTATAGAATTGCTTTTAAAAACCCCAGAGGGTAAATAGTATTCTCAGAATAAACAGAAAAATGCTGACCTTGTCAGATTTAGCTGCTGAAAGCCAAGCTGTTTTAAGACTTGGAGGATCAAGGGTCATGGTTATAAACAACACAGATAAAAAGAAAGAAAGGAAGGAAAAAAGAAAGAAAGCTAGAAGTAAAAAAGAACTACACAGTGAATATAAGTAATAAATACGTTGACCTTGACAAGCAGGGAATGAGATATTTATGCAAAAGGCAGGGATGGGGGGAGAGGAGGCAAAGAGATGAAGAAGAGAAAGTGCACAAACTGTACTTGGGGAAAAGAATCTTTCTTAAAGCTTGTTTAAAGCCGGAAATGAGTCACTTTAGCTTCATATGTTTTTGGTTTCTAAAGGGGAGAAAGGTCAAAGCTTCTTTGTTTTAAATAAGCTGGTCACTACTTCTGAAGTGTAACATGATAGGGTTCAAGAGTCTTAATGAAACTGGTATTTCCCTGACACCCCGGGCTGCAGCACCTCAGCAGTTGCATGGTCATGTATTGTAAGCTCAGGGAGTTTTATAAACAAAGGCACGGCAGAGCGTGACTTTGCTCATGACCTTCATACCCTGGTGCTCCTGTGGCAGCCATATGGGCAGTGTGATGGCTAAATTTGCCACCACTTATATACGTTCACAAATTGCAGCTGCACACATGGCCCTCCACCATCATGCTCAGAAACATGAACCAGAGCTATTACCCTGAGCCCTGCGCGACACCTCTTTCCAAAATGATTCTGATCGGGTAAAATTTCACAGAAAACAAAGTGCTAGAGACACTCGGAGTGACACCAGAATTTAAAACGGCCATTGCAAAGAAAAGTGGCAGGAACACTATAGGAAAAAAAAAAACCCAACCCAAAAAGATGAATGCAAGTTTGAACCAGGCTTTCAGTGGAAGTGGGTTTGCTGAGGCTCAGGGTTTACCAGAAACAGCACTCCTGAGTCTACTGGGGGTTTGTTTATACTTCCCAGCTTCTACAACTAATGTACTCAGCTACACCCAATTCTAACTGCAAGCCAGGAAACATTTGCAGAGGGAAGGGGTAACAAGGAAATCAGGTAGCTGATTCTCAGGGGTGATACTTTGATCACTGTTGCAGTGAAGGGCCTGATGTTAAAGGAATATCTTCTGGCTGTCTGAACAGAAAAGGGAATAGAAGTGTCCTGAATCAGATTGAGCCTATGAGCAGGAGAGGAGAGGACAAACTCCACTGAAAATAAATGGAATAATCTCGTCTTTTCCTATTGTTCAAATTATGCTTACTACTTAAACTCTCATTTCCCTGTTCTTCTGCACAAATTTAAGACTTCTTATTCTTGTCTTGACTCTCATACCACCACTCCTTCCTTCCTGAGTTTGTTTCCTGCCATGCTTCTCACAACATCCCTCTTCCAAATTGAGAGTTCTGCCTCATTTTCTTTGCTGTTTCATGCTGCCACTTGTGCTTAATGCAAGATATCAAGCTGTATCTGTTAAACATCACTCCTTTGTTTTTTTGATTACCTTCCAAGCTTTACCTCTGGAATAATACCCTGAAGTCTGTATAGAATAATATGCCTCCAAAACTTCCTCCATGTATTGCTCCTGTAATTATTTTAGTATTAGACTAAATGTTCTTTAGGAAAGTAATTTCTTCTTCTGGTGTTCATAATGTATCTGCTGTAAAAGGCCATCTGTTCCCAGAACACTAGAAACAACAATGGAAGAGCACACTCATACAATAATGTGGGGATATGTATCACTGGCAGCAAAATTGAAAGGCAATTATGGTAATGAAAATTGTGAACTTTCAAAATGACCAGCTTCATTATTCTTCGTGGCATCAATCCCCAAACTGGGACAATTACTCAGTTTACAATAAAACTAAATACAAGGTGACTGATTCATTGGACATTAGCCGTTTCAGGGCTAGCTTCATGCTTGCTGTTAGAAGTACCACTTGAAACGGCGTATTATGCAGAAGCACCCCAAGAGTCTGGACTTCCACCTCTGGCCTTGCTTCAACATTCAGCTCTCTATTGTGTCCACTCCTTTCTTTCTCGCCTTGAATCAATTTGCTATTCATTCAAATGTGGCTGATAATCAGAGGGAACTAGTTCCTTTCCTGTTTACTTGTTTGACTTTCCCCCCCTACCTTTCTATCTACTGGCATCTGCCCCACAGTCATCTCCACTTGTGCCTGGAAGAAGTCAACCTGCCTATGACTGCCATGATACCGCGGCATCTGAATCTCCAAGGATGGACTGATCATGCAAATGTCATAAAAGTGAGATAAGGTCATTTAACAGAGCAGGATGATAGTTCTCATAGCCAACCCTACAAACACAAACTATGCCTATAGCTTTGCAGAAGCCAGGAGAAGAAAAAAGCCATGATAATTTCAACCTGTTTCTTGAGTATGGGACAGAAAACTGAAACTTCTCCAGCAGTTCACTGTCACATCCACATTTTCTAACAGGCTGAAGAGGTTCTTGATCAGAAACCACCCAACAGTCAATACTACGCTGTGTTGGTGGTACAAGGGAGGGTATTGGTCTTTATTCTGCTCAGTGAACTGGGTGGAAACACTGCTTTCTTATCTTGAAAGACTTTATGATTGTCTTCAAATAAATTGATGTTGACAAAGCATCACTAAGTCATGTTATCCTGCTTACCCACTTGTTGGGAAAAAAAAAAAATTGAACAAAATGAGAAAATATTCAGACCTATGACAGTCTTTTCCAGACATTGAAAGTGGATAAGAATTAATCTGCAGTCCTTCTCTTTTTTTGTTTTCCCCTGCAGAGAAAGAGAGATGGCAATGTAAAATACTAGCTTGCTTGTAACCTCAGTTCTAAAAACAATGCACTTTTTACAGGTTCAGAAAAGCTTCAAATGTGTCATTGATCTCTGTGAATTTCTAAACGTTTTGAAAGTTTTGCTCTTATTGAAAAGTCATCAGATTAAGACCTAAACTGAAGAAGGATGTTCCTGTGAGTTAAAGCATTGGACAGGGACTCACAGATTCACATTTCAAGCTCTGGATCTGCTGTAGACTTATTTTGTGATTTTGGTTGTGATCCAGCAATGCACTTAAATTGGTGTTTAATTTAAAACCCCGGAGTAGTCCCATGAAAGTTAAGCACAGACTTAAGTCTTTGTTGAATGCGAGATTTAGTCTGCCTGAGCTCATTTCTCTAGCTGTAAAATGGGGATAATACTTACATTCTGCCATAGTTTATTTTTACAGAAGACCTTCTGGTGTAAAAATTGTATCTTCTGATCTGTGCAACACCAAGACCGACTGGTGTCAGCTGGAGCCTGTAAAAATTACTATGCTGCAAAGCAATGATAGCCAATGGATTACCCTCTTATCCTCTGGAAGCCGTATACCCCTATGAAAATATCATTTGCATGGAAGCTTCATGGGGAGGGGGGGAAAGGATGCATTTACCAGCTTCTCCTCTCTGCCTGGCTGTTGTCCCACCATTTCTAGCTGCTAGGTGGGAGAGGAGTCAAACTGCTCCTCCAGCAGCCACTGGTAATTGCTGCAGTGCGAGGCAGCTGGCAGGCTAACGCACCTACACTCGAGCTTTGGCCTGCAGCTTGGGCAGGAAATTGAATGAATCTGTAACCTTTTGTCTTATTTGTTAATATTTTACAATTTCTTTCGATAAATCTCTCTTCCCCTTTATGCTGTGTGGTGTGGGGCCTCCCAGCGCCTCATTTATTATTCGACAGGTCTATGCATGCTTCAAACAATGGGTTGTGAAGTTGCTATACTTTTCCAAACACGGTTAGAAATTTGTGAGGGATAGTGCTCACAAGTAAGAAGGATGATGAATTTCCACAGCAGCACCGAGAGTATGTAAACAATAAAAATTGTCACCAGTTTACTTTAATTTAAGGCTTAACTGAATCCTTAAAGATCCTTTGAATATGTTCAGGCTACATACATGACAGACTACACGTTACATTGCATGAGGGGCATTATAAGTAAAAGTATTTATCTTTTCTCTGCAAGATTCTTTACTTATGCAAAACCACAGAGGGAAATCCACTTTGTGCCTGTGTGTGAGACAGACTACCTGAAATTTCTCAGCCAGGCCCGAGGTCTCTAAGACCCACAACCTCTCCCTTGTTCTCCTCATTCATCAAAGAGCCCATGATCTAGCTTCTGCATTTGGATGACAAGCAGGAGATTGCCAATTGTCTTGGAAATGTAAAATAAACACTTTTTCTACATATGTTAATGCCATTGTTTATTGACTAGTTACTCAGCTTGGATGTAATTGGGGTCATTAGGGAAACATAAGCAGCTCAGTGCCTGTCAATACCTGACCTTTAAAATATTCAGTACATTCAGTGTTACATGATGTTTAACAAGCTGGCCTTTTCATGTGAATGCAGCTGTTGTTGCCATGCAAGCAGGAATGAAGGTGCTGTTCCTCCTCGCAAACTTTCTTTTTAATGTTTTTTTCTTCATCCGTGGTCTCGAAGTAGCTTGGAACAAAATAAATCTCACCACTGAAAATTTAGTTTGGATCCACAATCTTCGGAAAAAGTGAAAACCAGTGAAAGGGGGGAGGGAAAAAACAACAACAAAAAAAAGCAAATCCAAAGCAGCAAAGCGAAAAAGGGCCGGGATGTTAAACTCGGTTTAACTGAGAGTATCTCTGACAAATGTAAATCAAGCCACCTTCAGGATGTCACAAGCAAAATTTTCAACAGTGGTTCTGATGACTGAGGGGCTGTTGAAGAATCTCTCATCAGCAGACCATAAAGACTAAAGCGCAAGCTATCACTAACGTGCAGATGTTATCAGGATGTGACTTCAGCACAGCTATGCATCCCGATGGAGAGACAAAACTGCAGATGTTTAAGGCATTATCGTGGAAACTAACTGCAAACTATTCTATTTTAATTATTTAAATTTTACACAAAAGAGATATTCTATGTCTTCTGCCTCTATTGCCGGAGTGCAAGTTAACAGTTCCTGTAAATAAAAGCAAACAACTTTTTCATCGAGCTAATTAAAGCTGTTAATATTTCTGAGCAGGCTGATAGATAAATGTTTCCATTTCAAATTACTCTTTGAAACAAACAAACAAACAAACAAAAAGAAAAGCCCAGACATCCTGCGTTCAAAGAATGAAATAAATAATCTTATTCTGTTTTAACAGAGAAGTAACAAGAAAGCAGAGTATGTTCAGACAATGGAGTCATATTTTTACAATGTAGATCAGGAAGAAAAAAAAAAAGAAAGACGGAGTGACAAAATGAGTTTAGAAGATAAAAGTTAAGTCCAGTAATTTTAAATCAACATTTGTTGTGAAGATCAAAACACAGTAAGAAACCAGTTGCACAAACTTCAGCCCTTGTGAGTGATTTTATCTACTGAGCATGATTTATCCGAATGGCTCTTTCCACAGTTTTCACCAGCCCCAGAAACTTCTGAGTCTGAGGAAGCAAGGAAAATTGTTACAGAAGGGTTGCGAGCACAAGGCAAAATTGTGAGACTGCAGGTTCTCTATTGCAAATATGAATTCCGTGGGTTTTTTTTTTTTTTTTTTTTTTTTTTCCCCCGACTTTTCACTTCCACAGGCTGTACTGGCTGAATTTTAAAAAGCTGAGAGTCAAAGGCTTTAGTGACACTCCTGGATGTACGGACTACCTCTGTAATGAATAAAATAAAATATTAAAATATTAAAGTATTAAAATAAGACAAAACAATGAAAAAAACCCCAAAATAAAATACCTTTGGTGTTACTCCCTTGCCAAACGGTATGATTGCCTTCAATATTCGATCAATTGTTTTGTTCTGCTCGGAGTGTGAGAGTTGTGGCTGAAATAGGTCAGTTTACTAGTGCCCTCTTCTGCTTTACACTGGTCTCTGCTGCCCTCTTCTAACCTCTGCTCTCCCTCCAGCAGTTTCTGTTCTTTCGCTCACTGATCCAGCAGGACCTTGGCCCCCTCAGGTCCCTCATGTCAAACAAGCAGGCATCTACTACATTACACGGCCTGAAGGTGACTGCACAGGGAGAGGGAGAGCCAGACAGAGAAAGAAAGTCCTTGGAAAAGCAGGATGGCATCCCTGAGCAAAAATACATCAATCACGCCAGTCCAGCTATCTCAATTAACCCTTAGTTAAGCTGGGACCTCCTGGAGAAACTGAAAAGAGTTTGAGGGAATACGAGATGCTATCTGCCACAAGGATTACCACTCTACATGCGGATCAAAGACAATTCCACATTTTACCCTAGTGATTAGCTGTAATTAAATAAAGTAAGTCTGTTTAAACTTCATTAGCAGCAAGACGTTTGCTACAGCAGAGTGGGCACAAATCATCCATTCTTAATTAAAAGATAATCCACAGGATGACCATAATCTTCTTCTAAAAATACACCATTTCCCCCTGAAAGATTTCTTCATCAAATAAGGATAAATAACAGTTTCTCTGTGTTTAAGCTATGAAGGAATGGATGCTCCTTCCCGTTTGCTTGAGTGAGTGCTGAATGTGCCTGATAACATCACTTTGGCATGCTATTATCTAAAATGGTAGAATACCTCACTTCAGCAAAGTCTGACATAAATCTTTGAAAACAAAGACATTGCATATGTATGAGCTGAAATAGATATGACAGTGTTGGCACATTAATATTCCTGTCACTGGGGGGTTTCAAACTTTTAAGGAGATGATATCAATGAATTCAGGCTGTAGCTGGTGGAAGAGGGCAATGTACTGTAGGACAATTATTAATTACATACAGCCAAACATATTGAAAAAACATATAATAATGTCCGAAGTAGATCACAGTGCAGACTTTCAAGAGCAATTAAGACGGACGGAAATCAAGTTCCTTCTGAGCCTTACTGCTACTCAGTTCTGGGAGGATCAGACCTAATCAACAGCAAAAGGACATCTCCCTTTCTACTGCTGCAGAAGTGGTGGTGCTGCATAGACAACATATGTTTTCAATTATCCCATAACAGCCCTCGTTAACAGTAACTGCAGTGCCTAACTGAACAGTTCTCTGCCTAGTTACATGCAGTCTGAAAATGATCGTAATATAGCATGATACGGGGATATTCAGTTGGTTTTTTTTATTGCTTGATGTGAAAAACATCCACTTCACCCCGAGGTGAGAGGTGGTAGAGCATGCAGAAGTACATGTTAAGGAAAAAAAGCAACGTACCATCTTCTCCTGAACTAAAGCAAAGCTGAAAAATTCCTATTCCATTCTGAGGAGCAAGGAAAAAAAGTGCAAACCCTCTTTATTTATGGTCCTTTGGGCTAGTATGTACAGTGCTTCCTCAGATCTGCCCTTTGTGATGGGAGTACATGGACAAACTGCAGGAATTAGGGATCACAGACTTGAAGATGTGATTGCAAGGTCTGTGGGGCAGAGGCTGTTCACTCAGTGAGGTGCCTTGCATGCCTTTTGATCCATAAAAGTCAATGAAGAACATGAAAGCCACTTAATCAGCAGAAGAAAATTCATGCTAGAATCAAACCCAGGATCAAAACTCATGTCTGAATCTGAATATAATTCTACAAACGGCTCTTTTCATTTTTTGTGTTAATTTAATACAGGAAGACTTGCAGGCAGTGACCACACAGCTTACACTAGTCCAGTGACGTGCTGACCTTCAGGTTTTGGATAGAAGGGCTGCTTAAAAGCTTTTCCATGTACAGCTTTTTCTTTTTTACTCTCTACATGTTTCTCATTCTTTTCTTTCTTTCCTCCTTTCTTCTTCTCCCTTTCCCCCTGAACTGTTTTGCACCTATGGCAGGCTGGTCTGAGCCCTGACACCTGACATTCAATAACCTCTCAGCAGTCATGGACAAAGGCCTAAGAAAATTCCTCTTTCACAAACAGGCATGAAACTAGCTTCAGATAAAGGCATCTCAAACACACTTGATGACAAGTCAGCTCTTTTAGGCTATTACAAGAGAGCACTGCTCACCTCCAAATATTTTTAGACTTTACTAATAAAATCCTGCAGAGGTGCTTAGGTCAGTGTTTTCAAAACAACTAGAAATACATCTGTGCTTTGGTTTTGATTTAACTCTTTTATTACACTAATGCTATCTGTCATTTCCTGCATGTGTCAGCATTGCTTCTGAATGGCAAAAACGTCACGGATACACCATGCAAAAAAGAAAGAATCTTGTACCCTGCTATGATAAGCAACACTGCTTTGAAAAGAAAAGAAAAAATTACACGTTGATAGATTATCTGGCAACTGCAAGGTATTGTATTTGCCATGGTCTTACACCAAGGCAGTGTAAGTTGACAGCAGGAGCAGTATTGCTCACACAACTCCCACCCATCCCTCCAGCTAGTTCCTGACTCCTCTGCAGCTCTAGAATCTGATTTTGAAATAAGGTTAGATTAGTGTTTGAAATTGCAGAGTGACTTCTGTGTATCAATGGACCAGATGATGCCACTTTCCTTTACCTAAAGTAGCATTTTATATTCCCAAGCAACAAGGCACTTAAACACAGGCATAACTTTAAGCACATGTGTGAACACATCAAAGTCAATGGATGTTAACTAAGTCAACTAAGCTTGGGCTTAGCATCATGTACTTGCATGTACACCCCACTGAACCAGGGCCTTACATATCAATCCATGTGAAGTGAGGTGACATGCTACGACTTTGTGAGCCTTCAAGTGTTTTGGGAGTAAGATATTTTTCCCAATTACTTCAGTGCTCCTCTCTTGAGGAATTACAACAACAGTAAACTCTAGTGAGACTTTAAGTGCTATTCACAAAACCCAAAAGATTTTAAAACAGAACTGCTGAAATCCACTACAATTCACTATCAGAAAAAGACAGACCAGAAAAAAACCTTTCCCCAAACCTACTGTTCTTTTTGACCAAAAATCAACTCATTATTTATCAAAGAATTCATTCTATACTAACTAGGCAAAACATCCCTGGTATGGAACCGTTGATATTCAGGGAGCAAAGAAAATGAAGTCACTGGATCCTTTAAAATGTAGTCTTTCATGTCAGTTCATTGCAAAAAATAATGAATTACAGCCTCTTCTTCTTCTTCCCAGTGCATTTTTAGGATACTTTACATGACTCTGGAATGGCTGAAATACTTCACCGCCTACTGTAGAATGTCCTCATGAAGACAATAAAAAAAAAAACATTTACTTTCACAGTTTGATTGCATGGATTTCGTACTACCATTCAGGACCAAGAAAAATGTAGATTCTGTTTAAAGAAATAGCAGCAATATGATAGAAAACATTAATATATTGCAAAAGTTACGTGGACAATATCTAATCAGATAAAAAGAGAAATCCAATCCATATATATGGCTTTTAGTACAGTATGAAGATTTTGCAAATACTCTGATAAAAACAAACTAATAAAGTTGGCTTGTAAAGTGAACTACAGATAAGGATGCATCTGTTTTCCTTATAGACATTATTTCCGAAGGTTTGCACCTATAGAAATCACATCCACGTACCCTGCTTAAACAGCTGGTATGACTAGCACAGACCTTCCGTGCCTATATATGCTTTGGATTTCATTCTGACAAGTAAATCATATCTTTTCCCCTTTTGATTTATGAGACTGGATTTATTATGATTCCTTCTTTTTTAAGAAATAGCGATTAAGTATGAGAAGGTCACAAATTACAGAAACTACAACGGCTGGACCTCTTCTCCACTTGTATTTATATATTTCTCTGTCTGCAAAGCATTGTTTTTATTTTTTAAGTACGTTTTAAGATATAGGACTTAAAAGTAATATAAAATTATCGGAGCAACAACTGCTGCTTTCTGTTTTGATTTTCATAAGCTTATGTGCCTACATTGTTTATTTTAATTGATCATTAAGGCCTAGATCTTACTGCGTAAATAAATCTGCTGGGCCTCTGCAAAATATCATTGAAGTCAATTGGGTTTCACATATGTGAAGAACCTCAGCTGTGCCAATCACACTGTAAAACCAGGCAAGATACTGGAACAATTTTCTCAATCAGATATTCTTATACAAATTGAAACAATATGAATATGAGTATGTTTCTATACATTTTGTAGATTATATCTGTATCTTGTAAATAGATGAATAATCCTAAATACTTGGAAAAGCATGTATTTATACAGGAGAGACAAAAAGAAAGATATAAATACAGATGCATGTATTTAATTCCATATGACAGTAAGCAATTAAACATAATAAAGATTACATTTAAACACTACATCTTGAAAATATATCCTCTCATTTTATTGATGGATTCCTAAGAAATGTGGATTTTTATTAGTACTAGGGGAAGAAACACTAAATGTATTCACCTGAATAGAGTAACATATGTCTGTGCTTCAAGAGAGTTTTTTTTAAAAAAAGTCCTGTCTGGCTTAAAATAGTCTTGAAAGATGACTTGCCTGGATCAACCATTTCTGACAATCTTAAATTCTGATTTGCAATGCAATTTTTTTTTTAAAGTTGTTATACTGCAATGTCTTCTTGCTCCTAGGAGACAGTTCAGAGCGCCTCAGCTGCCACCAAAGTTGCAATGATTCTTTATAGTAAAAAGTAATACTGCATATATAAAAACGTAATATGTAATGTAGAGTCATAAGTAACTATCACAGCAAAGGAGTTTCTCATTTTGGTGTTTGGGTGGTGTTTATCAGCTTACTATCTGCAGACAAATTGTTTTCAGTGCATCTATGATGATTAGCAAGTCTTCTGCTAAGTCGATTCCAGTTCCCATACACCATCAATAGCAAGAGAGATTCAAGCATGTGCTGCTTCTTTATGCTTCCAATCCTATTTATTTATGATTCCAAGATCTTTAATAACAGTTGTTCGGTTCCAGTAGTCTGGAACACGGTCGAGGAAAGTGAAAATCAGGGCTTTTCCTAGAAATAGGTATTTCCACAACTTTAGGTAAACTGCTGTAGCACTTTGCTGTGGTTGTGAGGGTCTAAGAACATGCACAGGGTGGACTCAAAGGTGATGGCAACGCCTTTTGTCACACAAAGCCATAGCTATTTTGTAGGAAATCTACAGGAAATTACCTGGTCTAGGGGCATATATTTCCCTGCCTAAACTTTGTGCTTTATAAAGATAAGCTAAGGAGTTAAAATTCACAACTCTATTGGAGACCAAGAGAACATGGACTCAATGCTTGCTGGATATTACAACCTCCCTCTGTGCATTTAGGGATTTCTGTTTCTCTTGTCCAAGAGGACTTTTTTCTCAGTTTCCCTGATGTCACCTCTACACCATGGGTATTAACACTCTTTTCATTCAAAGGTAGTCTAATCAATGCATATCTATCTGGTCTCTGAGCAATCACTCTCAAGTGGTATTCAGCTTTGAGAGCTGCAGCTTCTGCAGATCTAAATAAAGGCTGGAGAGCCCCAACACTTGTTTCATTTTTCCAGCTTTACTGATTAGACTACTACATCATACTCCTTCTACCTACAAGCCTTGTCTTTTAGGAAAAGTGGACATTGGGAGCATGCCAGGGTTTAGCACAAATGCTCATCCCGAAAGGCCAACACATATTCCCATTGACTTCAGGTCCATCTGCCTGTTTAAATCAGGCTCTAGTATGTCAATTAGGCTTTAAATCAGGAGTTACATCAGGCATTATGTATCTCTAGAGATTAAGTATCTGAGAATATCTTAGGTGTCAGTGTACGGTAACAACTATACTGTCTGCCATGTAGTTTAATAATTCAGAAATGGTGCAGTTCAGGATGACCACATAGCCTCTCTTACAGTGGTCAGCATCAAGACCTTTTCAGAGAAGACATTAGTCCTTTTTGCCCAGGGTCAGTCATGTAACATGACAAGATGAGAGAATGGACGGAGCAGGACAGCAGATGGGATAGGTGCCTGCACCCTTGTGTGCACCAGCACATCCCCCACCTAGAACTGGCTTTCTTGGCACAGAGCCTACTTCTGGACACTACTGCTGATGAGGGTCTTGTAGATCTGTGGCATATTCACCTTCAAGCTCTGCTTCTGCTTGCAGTATGGACACAAGCTATGCTGACATCCTATCCCAACATATTCTAGTACCACTGGTGGTGTCCAAAATGAGCCATGGTGTACTGAGCTAGGTGAGCTAGCCACAGCAGCATCCCTGTTTTGTAACTGCTGTTGGGTAGCACACATCTGTGGGTAGAGCCTAAACCCCAGGGGTGTCCCAGTGTCATGTGGGACCAGCCACCAAACACATTCACTGTAGGCGTCATCACTGAGAAAGAAGGACACAGAGACCAGAGTGACAGAGCATGAGGAAGACTCTGTTTCTCCTTCTTGTCAGCCCGCTACAGGCCATACAAAGGGTAAAAACACACAGTCAAGACCTAAACATGCAGTCTACTGCTGGAAAGGAACCTGAAAAAACAAGAAGCAAGGGGACTGGTTTGAACTCCAGAAGTCACGAAGGGCAATGAGACCTAACAGACCACGGCAAGATAGAAGTAAAAGTCACGTCCCTAGGGCCTACTGTGCTGAAGAAATATTGACCCTTGAAAGTCAGCAAAAACTTTTTAATAATTCAAAAAGAAAACTGAAACTACAAGGACAGAAGCTGGAGGCAAGAGTGCAGCTTGGAGGAGGGAAGAAGAAGGAGAAATCCGTTCATGTTTGCATGTCTTGGCTGCGGCTGCAGTTGTGACTTTTTTTGGATGCTTTTCTTAATGGAGAATCGTTGTTTGTTGGGGTTTTTTTGTTGTGTTGCTTTTTTTTTTTTTTTTTTTTTTTAACCAAGATGGGGCACTGAACTTAAGCTAGAAATATGCTCTCTTTCTGGTTCATATATATATATATATATATATACACACAAATATATATTTATGTGTGTGTGTACATAAACACATTAACAACACATGGAGAGGAGTTGATATATTTGGATACGCCCTCTTTTCCAGTATATTAGTTACAGAATAATTTTACACATTATATTATTAAATATGTAGAATCATCACTTACACCCCTCAAGCACTCCGACAACCTTCCCCTAAATCACCAGTTTTCAAAGGTATTATAGAAAGCGTGGGGCTTGGAAGGGATTTTGGAGGAAGATGGTTTTGCAATCCTATCAGATCGGGGAAGGCACTTTGTATGAAGAAGTGGGAATGGCATAAAGACACTGACTAGAAGAGTAGAGGATGAAACACTCAGAGGTGACATTAGATAGGGAAGAAAGGGACAGAGGCATGTCAGTGTTGACAAGCGGGCTGGATACGGATCTTACAGAAAAGAGTTTGGCAGTGAAGGAAAGTGTGTGGAGCAGAGACTGAAATGGGGATGGGAATCTGTATTCTACCATATACATCTGTCTTTGAAACATCTCAATTACTTATGAGGAAAAGATGAATTTTCCATTTCCACTGCTAACCTTTTCCACTTCTTTCTCATTACAGTAAGTAAACAACATTAAATGGCAGTTCACAGAGTAGGGTACACTGCTGAGCTGTCTTTAGGAAAATACAGTACAAGTGTATTAACCAGGACATATCCCTAACAGTGTCTAGAATTTTTCTCTCAAAGTTATAAAGTATATTGGCAAGTTCCAGACAACAATAAAGGCTGCAAAAGTCTTCTTTTTTTCCAATACTGAGCTTTTAGTCTAATTGCTTATTTGCAGTCTCAGCAAGCCAGAGAGAAGAATTTTATCCTCTTTGGCTTGTTTCTGAATACTAACTAGCCAGCCCAGTCAAGGCTCTCTAAAGAGTGAAACTGCATGAGAGACACACTGCATTTGACACAGTCAGGAGGCAAAAGAAAGAGCAAAACAAAAGTCTATTCAGGGCTGAATCCTCTGATATACTCACCCATCCCCCACCTCCTTTAAAAATAAAGGGGAAAACTCATGAATCCATGGCTGAATGCCTGAGGTTGTCAGAATAAAGGACAATGAGTGACAGCTGACTGTCAGCACAATTCTCAGAGTCTGAGTTATCACTTTTTGGCATTGTTCAAATAGGAAAAAAGCGTGCGTGCTTAACGAGGAAATATCGCAGGAGCGCTTTGTGAGGGTCTGTGCTCAGACCGGCTGCAAACAGCCAAGGAAGCTGTAGTTCCTCATGGATTTTTCCCTTATGAGTATATTGGTCTGTGAAATCTTCCCAGCTGAACTCATTAAAAACTTTTCTAAGCATGCCGGCATTAAATGATGCCTTAAGACAACAGGGGTCAGAAAACTATGTTCCTTTAAGGAAATCAGGCCAGGCATACCTAAAGCAGAGACAACGTGTATGTTCATGACACTGTTATCTACCTGTTGGTTATTTAAAAAAAACACACCCGTGAAGGCCAATCTTTAAACATTTCCTGCATGTTCAACTTGTTTAGGATCTCCTTGCAAGCTTATTTTTTTTTTTCCTGCAGATTTGCCTACACTTTCATCTTCGCTGACTGCCTTAATCCTCCAGTCTTTGCTGTTCCAATGCACGATCAGCTTGTTTTTAAGTCACATCTACCCACATTTGTTAGTGCTGAAACATTACTTTAGGCTTTTACATCTCCATAAATCCATACAAATGATGCACAGGTTTTCCTGAGAAAGGTTGAAAAAGCTAAAGCAGAGAAGATTTTAGGGTTATTTAAATAATGCATTTTAAGTTGGCAGATATTTAACTGCATGGTTTATGTACTAAAAAGAACTACCTGAGCAGAGCGACAGCTCATGACAGAGAGACCCTGGAATGACAGGGTTTTTAGTAATTAAAATAGATCTGGCCTGTGCTCAAAGCATTAGCTCACTTAAGCCTGTTGACCATCTGTACTAGAGAGACATTGATTTTATTCTCGGCTCCATGGGTCTGTCAGGGTCCATAACAACTGCAAATAAGACCAAGTGTCTAGGTCTTGCCCCACTAGGCATGAGGGCTGCTCTGGAGTGTGGTTATGCCTGAGAGGGAGGATGTGACCGAAAAGTGGGCAGCGAGAGGGTCTGAGACACTGATCTGTATCACTCTACACGTTAGCAGAGCACCATTATGGGAGAGCTCAAACTGCTGTTACCACCCCAGCAGGTGTTACTGCACGTTATGAATCTTTAGAGAGAAATGAAGAAATGAGGGAGGGAGTGTATGTGAAATGCAACAAGAAAAACAGGAGGAAGTTAATTTGCAGGCTTCGTGTTTTTTTTTTTTTTTTTTTTTCCCCAGCTAAAAGGGAGAGATTTCTGTAGCTGACAGAGATGATATTTAGAAGTTCCAGACTTTGCATAAAACCAGTAAAATAAACACCTACAAACAGAGGATGTTTGTAGATAGGGTTTTAGAGAAAGTTGTTTATCTGTTTCCATAATCTATCTGCACTCAGGGAAAAAGACCGTGTTTTCAGGGTAGGGAAGAAAAATTGTGCAAAACCCTTGCTCCTTTGCTCCACGGAGCACGGACCTGCTGCTGAACTTTGCAGCTTTGCTTCAGTGTCTGCGCTGATATCACCATTTGCTGATCTGTGTGTGTATAAATGTTAAGTGTATAAATGCTACCTTACTGTGAAGAATCCCATATTTAAAAAAAAACAACCACCACCAACAAAAATCAACCTTATTTATAAAAGAAGTGCCTAGTCTTGCTGGATAGGTGCAATGATTTGCAAAGACTTTTTGAGGGCTTTATTGTCTGGAAGGCATGGAGAAGGGGTTTTCCTGCCAGGAGCCTTGCAATGTTACACGAATTGGTCACGAATGTGTTCTGACAGTCCAGGAGGACTTTGTTCATAACTATCAGATGTACTCTGCAGATGTCATGTAAGAAGTTTCTGGAGAATAAAGAAGAAAGTGGACCAAGATTTCCAATGCAAACACAAGAAACTTATTTTTGACTTACAAGAACTTTCAGTTCTCATAAAAGATATGTTATTTTTTCCTGGCCCTTTAATAATAATACAGTATTATCAAAAGTAAGAGCTGTTGCTGTAGTCTTCCATTTTCAGGGGTTATCTTCCCTTTGTAATTGATTTTGAAATAATGGAATGCTTGCTAACGGTAGAAACCATTGTGGGTTGCAGGAGAAAGAAATATATGAGAGATTAATAGACGAAGAAAGCATAAATGTGAACTGGGTTCAACCCTTCGTGAATAACCACATGGAAAGAAATAAAATTAATAACCCTGCTACAAGTCCTGTGAAGGCAAAAGAAGCTCTGCCTCTCCTGCTCTAGCCTTGGCATTTACAAGATGCCAAATAATTTAGTCTTTTGCTGCATTACTATTCCTTCTAACTTAAGCATGCAGCTTGGTTAGCTAAATTAGCTGCCCAGAATCCCCTGGCTCACTCTCCAGTCATTAGATAGGCTTTCCCAATAGTTAAACTAACTAATTTAATTTTAAATGGCCTTTTGCAAAGACTGTCTCTCCCTTTTGACTGAAAAATGAATTTAACTTACCTGTAGAGAGATGGAAGTTATAGACTGAATTTCTTGCCCGTGTTCAGGGCTAAGACGGGATGATGTCCATTTCTGTTTAGTTGTTTAAAGTTACTTGTTCTCCCAAAATTTTTGGGTCAAGGGCACCCACCCGGGAGTGATGTTGCTGCTGGTGTTTCCCACAGAGGAAAGAACCTGTAGTCCTCCCCTCCTCAACAGAGACTTTGTTCAACTTCTGAAGGGATGAAGCAATGTACCTAAAAAACATTGGAGACATGGGGCTTTGGTCAACTCTTGTGAGAGCTTGCACATCTATGGTAGCAGAATCACAATACACAGACCTGCTAATCTGCGTGTTACAGACTGCACTTTACAGAGCTGTTAATATATATCACCTCACATTAGAGTACATACACCCATTCACCACTGCTGTCCCTAACCTCAAGAAATTTTCTAGATGTCTGAACAGTTTCAAAGAGGTTGGGAACGTGGCCACCAACCTCTGAAGCAACACGAGCTTGTAGCCTACAAGCCAAAATTAACCAAGCTTTGACTCCTAGGTAGTTAGTCTTGAAAAGCTTGCAGAACTACTGAACATTTTCTATAACCCCAAGAAGAGAGATGATGACCATAGACCTTAATGGTGGAGTGGATTTATTATTGTTTATTCTTTTTGCAGGGAATTCACTGGGGAGCCAAACTCTGAAGATGTTCAACTCTTTTTGCTTGTTTTCAAATCTAGGTACTCATAATCACATTTATGGCATTATACATATACTTTTCAATCCTGATAGCCAGAGTATAGTGTATGTTCTTGAAATCTTACCCCTTTTGCATAGGTACCCTGATGATAAACATGAAAGCATAAGGGATTTCTGCAAAGTATCTTAACCTATGGGATTTGTTCAGTTGTGTGGTTTGGTGTTTTTTTTTGTTTTGTTGTTTTGTTTTGGTTTTTTTTGTTTTTTTCCAGGAGTGATGGGAGATGTATGGGACACAAGAGAGTGAAATCTCAGTCTGTAGAGCCAATGGGGACACTTCAGCAGGCTTGCCTCATACTTTGTAACTTTTGCCTGCACTTTCCAGTACATTGGAAGAATATTAGCAGCTCCAGGAACTGACTGTTTCATCACTGGAATAAGAATGCATCCTGCCACTCCACAAGCTGATATAAGGCGTACAGGAGTAATTTGAGAATATATTATTCTAAGAATTAGAAAACGGATAGATGTCCTGAGATCCTGTCTGGGGAGGAAGTCTGAGAAAAATCTCTGGATGTAAGTAGGCTTCTTTCCTTTGCCTTTGCCCTGGTGGTATGGTTGGTAATCAAGATGTATTTCCTGTTTTGGCGGATCTTCCCGATTGCTGTAGGCACATTCATCACCCACACCAAACCAGTTCCCTCCGTTTCTTCAAGACTTACACTCTAATAACCTTCAGAACAGGATTAGAGCCTCCCAGGCTACAAGAAGCTTTAACTTACTTCTGCTGAGCAGAGTATTTTACAAGTTATACTTAATCTCTGGAGAGTGGAAGAAATACCCAGTCAATCTTTGAAACATCTGCTTCCGGGATATATGGAGCATGTGTGCGTAGTCTTACATCTCTAAGACCAGACTGGTCTCTCCTGTCTATAAATACTCAGCTTCCCAAGAGACAGAGGCAGATGCCCTGATGAACAAAGGTTATCAGTGGGAGCTAGGCTCCTGAATGCCTTTGTGGAACAAGTCCTATTAATAATTGTATTATATATTATCCCCTACTTCCTAAAGCACAGGCCACTGCATTCCCTGAATGCCTTGCAGCGTTTGGTAGATCACTGCCATGCTTGTATCTAGGTAGAGTGACCAAAGGAAAACTAAAGGTCAAAGCAATAAAAGGCACATGGACCTTTGGATGTCAAAGGGAGCAAGCTATTTCTGGACAGAATTGATACAGATTTCCTTTCAGACTAGAGAATGCAAGGACTCTCAATATGTGCAGAATTCACCCTTTTTGTCAACCACTACTGGAGCGGAAAAAAGTCCATGTATCTCACAAGTGATTCAAGATCTCATAGGAACAGCCCAGCATGGGAATATGGCCCTGATAAAAGTCTAAGTTCTCTGGGTACCAACTCAAAAACAGGCTCCACAAAAAGAGCACAGCTAAAGATGGATGGAACTGGGGAGTACGTAGCACTGTAGACTACATCAGAAAAAATGAAACTTCTTAATATGGTTTCAGTTTGGTTGGTTGGTGTGAAATGACACTTTGAGACCTTTTGTGTTTAATGGCCTAAGTGAGGATAAGCAGGCAATAAAATTACTATGACAAATTATTACTATTTTAGTTATCTAATTAGAAAAAGCAGGTAATGAGAAACACAAGTTCTGAATACACTTCCATAAAATTAATTCCTGATTGTAAAAGATGTACAAATATTATTTAAAAGCATCATCAAAAGTGAAGGATGGTTTTGCTATGAGAGCACCACCGCTAAATTCTTCTTTCAATCTTTGCTTTCAGCAAAAAATAAACGTGATGAATATCTTTTACAACATCTAGTATCTTGGCTGAAAGTAATGATAACATAGCTCGATTAAATTGATGGAGTCTCATGCTTACATTCCAGTTTGACAAGAAGATCCACAATTACCTCTGTTACTTAGCTGTAACAAGAAACATGTTAAGAGGTTTAGTAGTGTGTGGGTTTTTTTTTTTTTTGTTTGTTTGTTTTTTTTAATTATCAGTGAAACCTGTATAACAGAGCTGTTAGATGCAGTCTTCTACCAGGTAAGAAATTTTCTACCCTATTCTGTTAACATGGGAGATCACCACGTAGGTGTTTGGATTAATATTTGTTAACAAAGCATATAAAAATTCTCTGTTTTGGCACTTCTGAGTAAATTGGACTGGTCTGGAAATACATGTTGAACTGGACTGTGCAACAGGGAACAGAAGTCCAGGAAGTGGAAGCAAATAGGCAGGTATCTCTAGAGGAAAATGGAGATTATCCATAAAAGTAATCCCAATGGTAGAATAAAAAACACGAAATAAAATGGAAGATTTTATTTTTTCCTCTTCCACACAGAGGGAAGACTCTGAAGGACAAATGATTGACCCTCCTCAAAAAAACGCCCAGTAGATGTAGACTAGATTGCCAGCTTCTCCTGTGCTGCCTAAATGGAAGCATGGAAAAACCTGAGGTCTTCTGTCTCGCTTCTTAAGGGTAAAATAAATAGACAGAGCTGCTGAGCTTCAGGGGTACGTGGATGGCAGACAGGTTAAACAAATGCTGTCAGAGAACCCACTGTGGGCAAGTGAGCCCCGATGTGTCCTGTCTGGCCTGCTCTTGTTACAATGTACCGTTAAAAGGTGTCAAGCAGAACAAGATAATTTGGTGTCTCATTTTATAAATGATAAGTTTTGAATGTTCTTTTGTTTCCAGATTTTTTGTTTTTGGATCATTAAAACATTTAGTTATGTTTACCTTAGTCTGGGGTCAAAACTCAGGACTAGTTCTAACCAATGATCATAGTTGTTCCTCTCTGGGTAAATTTTAATGGAGAACACCAACCCAACCTTTTCCAGGGAGCTGTGTTTGTACTCAAGTGAATAATAGTGAAAGTGGTTTGTGAAATTAAATGAGAGGACCACACTGGCAGCAATCCTAGGCAGTGAATCCACAAAATGTGGATAACTGGAGTAAGAGCATCAACAAGAATTTAACATTTTTGTCATTGACTGTTGAAAGTTTTCCCAGTTCTGGCACAAAGCTGGTGTTGGTGAAGGTCTCTAGGAAAACTTTGCTGGATAACCAAGTTCTCCTTTTTTTTTATTTGTAAACAGAATCCATGGCCTTGAAATCAACTTACAGTTCCATTACTAGAGAATATTTCATGTCAATATATCATTCACTGAAGCAGACTAAGGCCATCAAGCTCATTTTCTGTGGTTTCTAAACAGCTTTTAGGGGGTAGAAACCGGTAACTTCAGACCAGATTAGAAATGTCAGGCTAGCTGTGAGAGACCTGTATCCTGTCACCAGCCCCTTGCAGGATCCATCCTTGCAGTTTTGCTTGCCATCAGGTCCATTTTAAGAAGTATTTTTTCAGTGCTCTCTTTGTCACCATTTTCTTCCTGAATTAAGGAATACAGATAAAAACAAGCCTGAAAATATGAAGAAGCTCGTTTCCCCTGATACACTGATCATGGATCTGGCAACCAGTGAGCAATGTAGAGAGGACATGTTGACAGTCAGATAATGGTTCTCTGTGATAAGCATTTGAACTCTGGGACATGCTCAGTTCACAAGTGGTTTATGTTTTGGGTGAGAAAAGGAAAGAAGAGTGAGTTTTCCCCTTGGGAGTCTTATTTCATGTTTTGGTATAATTCGCCAGTTTTTTGTTTTCCGTTTGAATCGCCAGTAGGCAGCCATTAGGGACATAGGCTCATCAAATGGGCGATAACAACAATAAAGTTTATGTATCTTGGCTGTCATCTACTCCAAAAACCTGTGGAGTTCTCTGCTGGAATAATGAACCTGCAAAAGCACATAGAACAATTAACTTTTAAGGACTTGCCTACTAAGACTGTGCAGAAAACTTGTTTTTTAAAGACAGCATAAGAGAGAGGTGGGAAATAAACTGAATTGCTTGGACTGTTTGGAGTATCACATGCAAAATCTCATGTTCAAGAAAGGGACGTTTTCTTGATGGTTGGTAATCCATCCCGAACCATTTTGTTTTTGTGAGAAAAACCCCACCGTTTTCTTTTGTTAAGTCTCTGACATGGTAGTGGCATGCCAGTACTGTCCTTCCTCACCGCTATTAGAAATGAATGGCTTGAATTCTCTTTAGATAATATGTAGTATTTCTCAGGAAGTGGCCAAATATTTCATTACCTATTTATCATTTTAAAAGGTCTTTTTCAACCTGTATTTTACGTTCTGTGTCAAAGGTTAAGTAAAGATGGATAGGCTTTTTTGAACTCACAAATAAAAATCCATGAGTCTTACTTGATGCTTCTGTGTAAACCATCATAACAATATACTACTTTGCAGTGTGTTCGGTCCTGGATGAATTATGGCACTTCAACTTTGTCCTCCTTCTACAATTACACGCAAACATGCGTATGTGCATGCTTACTTTTGTGTTCTTATATATGTTCTTATGTAAATATATAAATGAATAGCTGGAAAGATTTTTACATTTACTAGGTTGAATGTGGAAAATAAGCTATAGAAGATAGAAACTAAATTAAAAACAATGGTAATGACAAAGTTAAATAGATATTTACCTATACATTCCTTTCCTTTCAATTTAACATCAATGCACACACATAAAAAACTGCCCTGGCTGGGGTGCTGAGTAAGTCATGAAATGCTGCTCTGGTTCCCTGCTGGTTTACAATCCCAGCTTTTCAATGCAGAGCTGCTATTCAGACTTCAGTACTTGTCTGAAGAGCTTTGTGTTGTCTTTGGGTGTTTAATACTTATAACAAGGCACTTTCATTAAGTGCAGCCCAATTTTAAACATTCTGTCCATTTATCTGAGCCCTCTGTAAATGTCTGGAGACCAGCTGACTGTTCATACTGACTCACCTAGATAACATTTCTTAATTTTCTTCTGCTTCTCATCAGCTTCAGACTTTGTAAACAAGCTCCCTTTAACAAAGCCTCAAAAGGGTAGATGTTTAGCAAAGCCTACATTACAAAAACATTTCAAAGATTTATTTTATCCCCTGTTTAAAGTGGAATACACGCTGTCCCTTAAAATACTGGCTCTCTTCAATTTGCTGTGAAAGTGTGAAAGTACTCTACAGTTCATTGTCAATCAGCACTGACATTTTTTTTTTTCCTGGAAGAACTTATGGCCCGTTTCAGAAGTGTTCTCTAGACTGTTTGAATTTAAAAATCCTTTAATTTATACTGGGAGTCTGAATCATATAAATTCCAAAACACTCCTATTTCTGGAACTTCCCACTCAGGGAATCAAAGTTTTCCTCACTCTTAGTATTTTCCCAAGGAAAGATCATATGAAGAATGTTTGTTTTCATCCCTTCAGAAGGATGTGAGTAAGAAGAAATTATTCTCAGTGCCTTCAGACAATAACTCTGTTATTAAAAAATGGATATTCTCCAAAATATGCATATTGTACAAGTAAAAGTATGTGTTTGTTTGAAAGATTCACTTACTTTATCTTTGCTCTCTCTTTGAATATCTCATTATCTGTCTGACCACACACAATATAACAGACTAAGCATTAAAAGGATGAATATGCTTTGGAAGATCTAATGCTGTGTATGAATAGTAGGAAATACTTGTTTAGAACCAGTGACTGAAATAATGCAAAGAATCAAAGACCTGCATCAAATCTGAAAAGGTATACACTTGGTAAAGCTCTGGAAACCAGGGCCTCATTTCATGTACATGAAGTTGTGGGGAAAAAAATGAAGTAATTTGGTATCCTGTAGAACAAACTAATTTCTTTTTAATTATCTTCCCCCCTCCCCCCCCTTTTTTTTTTTTTTTTCTTTCTCTTCCTATTTCTGGCTAGGCTTGAAGTAACAAAGGATCATCTTCTTTCCAAGGTTTTTATTCTTTGTATTTCTGGTTTTACTCAGACCATAGTAATGCAGGGCTAAAAAGTTAAAAACAATAAAAACATGAAATAAACATTTTTGAACTTTAAAAAAGTTGAGGTTCATTTCTGGAAGCGTTAGGAAAAAAAGCAACTAGTTTTTCTCTACGCTTTTACACAATTCTTCTCCTTTCCTTGGACTAAATCCTTCATGCTGGCATCTCTCACAACCAGCTGGAGGTTTTAAGAATGGCTTAGGACAAATAAGGCAATGAAAGAGCTCAGTCCACCCATGCTAACCGCTCTGGCTCCCATTTGTGTTGGACTCTCCTTGCTTCTGCTGCTGGATGGAAAGGAGAGCATTGCACCACGAATGCCCTATGTCTCCACACTGGAAAAAAGCAGAATGTACTCCTCTAGCTGTCAGGCTCAATAGTTATTTTTAATTGTACTGAGGTGCAGGAATTGTTATATATCCAGTTTTACATCTAGTCCAGCATTGTTGCCCACTTTACAAATGTTCCAGAGATGGATGAATGGGGCATATTGTCAGGAATATTGAATTTATTGCAACACATTGTAAAAATGGAGATGAATGATGCAGAAGTGGAAGGTCAATATATGGAAGATTGACCTCAAGTATTCATAGGTATGTGAAGAAAGCAAGTAATAGGCCATTTTCCATTTTTGCCTGATTTCTGTAATTCCATTATGGTATTTTGGATCCTGTTTCTCATTTAGAAAGGGATTTCATCTTAAGGAGTGCAGGTAGCATTACTACTGTCATCCTTGCCCCTAGCCCTGGGAAGCTGAGAGCTCATTTTATCTGTAGCCAGGATTCCCACCGCCCCCCTTGGGAGTCTGCATGGTACTAGTGGCTAAATGACACATTCTGAGTTTACATGGCAAACATATTGACTTTGTTGTCAACTTAGCTTTAGCTGTGAAGTTGTGACCACACAGCTAGCTAACAAAATATAGGATAACTATAATAATGTATTTCTTCCTCCAAATACAAATTATTGGAGCAACCTTGCTGAAGCCTTTCCTTTTTTTTTTTTTTTTTTTATTCTGTGTGCCTACCTAGCTTTACCCACAGCTAAAAATGACACGTACCTCTGTTTTCCAGCTCCTCCTTTCGTACCCACCCCATGGATCGCTAATAGTGTCTCCAGTCATCCCTGATACCATCTGTCGCTGCAGCTGAGAAGAAAGGAAAAAAAGGCTCTTTGGCCACAGCTAATGCTGCATCAGCTCTCTGCCACAACATAGATGGAGAAATGCAGTGGGCATCTCATCATCAGAGACCGAGTCATTCACTGCTCTGCTATTCCCTGTATATATTGAATTAGGCAGCAGGGAGACGTCAAAAAAGGGGATCCGCGGAGAGAGATGTGATGTGCATCACCCCTGGCGTGGGGGGACAGCAATTTTCAGTGTTTGTTGTAATGCTTGTACACAACATGTAGGCATGATAATGATACCTGATGAATGATGATGCATATAAGATAAAATAGGTGGATCTGTAGCACAAGAACCAATAGCTGATCAAAAATGGGGAAAGGTAGATGAATTAACTTTCATATTTCTGCAGGCCATCTATGTTTTTTTTGGCAGAATTCAACTTTTTAAAGCACTTAGAGCACTATTTTGAATGCATTTTCTGTCTCTGGTGCATTAAAAAATTAATAATGTAATAAAGAGAGTTCTTCCTCTGGATTGCATATTAAACAGACGTGTGAATATCTAAAATTTTTTGCTAAGGTAAAAATAAAATTTTGAAATAGCAAAACATAATCTTTGGGGTGAAGTGAAGACAAAGTAACTACAAATTCAGACATTTTTAATATAAAAGAAGAAGCTGAAATGATAGGTAACATTAATAAAAGGGAGCTTAGGTGCCGTTTACAAAACTGAAGAGATGAAGGTGACAAATGTGGCTTTATGTTTCTCTACAGCTGGGTGATTAGCACACTTACCTGGTAAAAATGAGACATGGGTTTCTTCTGTGTCTAACAGAGGTTTAAGCCGAGCCTGGATCCTCTCAGGGAGTGCCTCAAACACTGGGGTAAAAGAAATTTTAGGATCTGTATATTCTACTTTGGATATATTAATGATTATTATTTGGAACAGTAAATGACCCTTTTATGCATAAGAAAAAATGAGAATGACAAACCCAGGACTGTCCTACTGTCCAGAGACTCGTTTTTTTGCGCAAGTTAATAAACCATCTTCTAGATTCCAGGCCCAGGTCACACACCCTGTGGATGTGGGTTGAGACCTTTGATTTCCTTCATAAATTCCCTACATGTCAGGCCATAGTATATGGGGAGGTGGAGGAGCATTGGTGCATCTCAGATCTCCCTAGTTTTGTGCTTGGTAGGAAAGGCTCTTTGTGAATCTAGCAAATCAAACCAAAACTTTTAACTTTCAAAATGCCAGTACAGATAATGTCCCCATTTTCACATAATTATTCCTTTTCTCCTAAAAAGCCATTTTACAAATTTTAGGAATTGTCAATAAAAGATATTCCAAAATTCTAACTGCTGAAAGACAGCTCTTGCATGATGATAATTTAGAAAACCTCTGCAAGCATGACCAATACCTTTCTTACTCCCTGACAGTTAGTGACAAATATAAAAGCTCTTGCTTTCTCTAAATTTTTTGAAAGTTAGTTTCTTCCAATTTTCTGAAAACATGCCTACAAAGGCTCGTATTTTTTATGAATTTACTTTTTTCTTGTATGAACGTTTCTTGACAGGCTTAGGGAATACCTAACTTCTCTTTCTCATGCTTTCCAGCAGAATATGCAACTTCCTACCAGATATATGAATGCATTTAACATAAATGTTATATTTTATTTACACTGTTGTAGAGAGAAACCCCAAACCAGGACGTCAACAATGCACAGTTATTATTAATCACTCACACCTCTCAGAATGATCACACCTGCCTCCTGTACATCAGGATTGGGATCCTTCCAGTTAGAAACCAGTCCTACACCCAGACTGCTGTGTAGTTCCCTGTGGATACAAGATCCTGGTGTATAACTATTACCAGAATGGATAACTCTCCAGTTCTGCAGTTTTTAATACATACTTTTTCTCATGGGCTTCCTCTTTTAATAGGTCCAACAATGAAAGCCATGTCGGCTTGGAGACAGCCCTTTGTTATGATGTTGAGTGATAACGTACTGCTTTCAGAAGCCACTGGACACAAGCTGCTGAGATACAGCCAACACTGTGGAGGATGAGGCAGACCTTACCAGAAGAAATAGAGAAAAAAAGGTTGTTGAGTACCTTGCCCTTTTGACAAGTCTTTTGTCACCAGGTCTCTTGCTCCATTTTCTTCATCCTTCCTTTTACTACTCCTAATGGCTAGAAATCCTTCTGGTTTTCTTTCGCATTACTCATTAGCTTCAGCTCCAGCTGAATTATTTCCACCTCCCTATCTCCATCTGTCTGTGCTTGGGCAATTGTTCTATACATCTGGGTCACCCAGCTGCTATTCTACCTTCCTTTTAGCATTCAGTTTTACTCAGGACCCTTCTGGTCATCTGTACTGGCCTGCTGCCATTCTTGTTCAACTTCCTGCATGTTAGAACTGACCATACTTGTGCTTTGAGGAGGTTATCCTTGAAGATTAACCGAGCCTCCCAGGTGCCAGTGGATGCGGCAAAGTAGATTCCTGAGTAAGCCAATGGGTCTGCTCTCTTGAAATCCAGGGCTGTAATCTTTTCTTTATCCTATTCATTTCTCTTAGGATGTTAAACATTACAACATGGTTGTAATGGACAACGCCGGTCTTTTTCGTCACGTTATCCATCAATTCTTCCTTGTTTGTGTGTCATGGGTCCAGGAATGCATCTGCCTTAATTGGTTCATTGATCTCTTGTATCAAATAGCTGTCATCAACACACTCCAGAAATCTCTTGTATTGCTCATACCTTGCTATATTGCCCTTACAGAAGATATCAAGGTCATTAAAATTCCCCATGATTTCCAGGCCTTGCAGTTGTTTCTTGCAGCTGTGTGAAGAAGGCCTCACCTTCACTTTCTAGGTCTGCATGTTACAGAATCACAGAACCATCTAGGTTGGAAAGGACCTTGAAGATCATCTACTCCAACCGTTAACCTAGCACTGACAGATCCCAACTACACCATATCCCTCAGCGCTATGTCGACCCTACTCTTAATCACCTCCAGGGATGGGGAGTCCACCACCTCCCTGGGCAGCCCATTCCTACGCCTAACTACCCGTTCTGTAAAGAAATACTTCCTAATATTCAGTCTAAACCTTCCCTGGTGCAACTTGAGACCATTCCCTCTTGTCCTATTGCTTGTTACTTGGTTAAAGAGACTCATCCCCAGCTCCCTGCAACCTCCTTTCAGGCAGTTGTAGAGGGCGATGAGGTCTCCCCTCAGCCTCCTCTTCTCCAGACTAAACCCCCCAGTTCCCTCAGCCGCTCCCCATCAGACCTGTGCTCCAGACCCTGCACCAGCTCCGTTGCCCTTCTCTGGACACGCTCGAGTCATTCAATGTCCTTTTTGGAGTGAGGGGCCCAAAACTGAACACAGTAATCGAGGTGCGGCCTCACCAGTGCCGAGTACAGGGGTAAGATCCCTTCCCTGTCCCTGCTGGCCACGCTATTTCTGATACAAGCCAGGATGCCATTGGCCTTCTTGGCCACCTGGGCACACTGCTGGCTCATGTTCAGCTGGCTGTCAATCACCCCCCCCCCAGGTCCCTCTCTGACTGGCAGCTCTCCAGCCACTCCTCCCCAAGCCTGTAGCGCTGCTGGGGGTTGTTGTGGCCCAAGTGCAGCACCCGACATTCGGCCTTATTGAAACTCCTCCAGTTGGCCTCAGCCCATCGCTCCAGCCTGTCCAGGTCTCTCTGCAGAGCCTCCCTACCCTCGAGCAGATCAACACTCCCACCCAACTTGGTGTTGTCTGCAAACTTACTGAGGGTGCACTCGATCCCCTCGTCTAGATCATCAATAAAGATGTTAAACAGGAGTGGCCCCAAAACCGAGCCCTGGGGGACACCACTCGTGACCGGCCTCCAACTGGATTTAACTCCGTTCACCACAACTCTCTGGGCCCGGCCATCCAGCCAGTTTTTTACCCAGCAAAGCGTGTGCCCATCCAAGCCTTGAGCAGCCAGTTTTGCCAGGAGAATGCTGTGGGAAATGGTGTGAAAGGCCTTACTAAAGTCAAGGTAGACAACATCCACAGCCTTTCCCTCATCCAATAAGCAGGTGGCCCTGTCGTAGAAGGAATGCGTCCATTGCTGTGTTCCAGTTGCATGAGCTATCCTATCATGTCTCTGTAATATGAACAAAATAGCTCTGCAGTTGTGCATGGACTTCTAACAGCTCAGTTTTTCCCTATGGTATGTTCACTCACGTACATACGCAAGATCCATCCGCCAGTCTTTCTGCTTTCATAAGGGAAGTGCGAGAGCTTTCAGCATCACGCTGTCCCTGGGACACTTCCCTACTGCTCCATCTTAGAGCAACTTTTCTTCAGTTCTGGTTATCCTCCTCTGATATATACATCTTAACTTCTCATCATGTTAGAAGAATAGCTGATACACAGCAAGAACTCAAACTGTGCATGTCAGAAGAAATGGATGAACAACTTCATAACCTAATCTAGTGTCCTGAAGCAAATCTTAAATCTTTGTTCTTAAAATTTTGTGCAGATTTCAGCTCAGAATAAATCAGCATAATTGGAAGGCATAGATCAAATTCAGCAGAGGATTGCTGTGAAATACACTTGACTTCTGTTTAAAATTGATCCCAAAATAAATATAAATGGCCAAGGTGTGCAACGTGCACCAGTGTGGCATTGAACAAGAGAGTAAACCAAATATGATTTAATTATCAAACCTATGTCTGGTCTGTAGCACGTTTCTCTGTGCAGCTGCCTTGTAGCCTGATGGGAAGGGAAATCTGGAACCTATCCCATTGTCCCATTGTAAAATGACAGAGGTGTAATTTTATATTTGGCTTTTTTGGGAAAAAAAAAAAAAGCCTGACTATAGTTGGCACTATAACTAGTGGAAATACTTGTTCAAAACCAGTATAAAACAGAATCATATACAAAATACAGTTTTGTCTAAGACAACACAGAATGAAAAGCACTGGAGAATTACATTCCTTGTCTGAGATAATCCATCATGAAACAATTATTTTTGTATTGTGACCCTGGTCTCTGTTTGTAAAAAGAAGTTAAGTAGCAGATTTTATTTTATGCCACTCCTCCTTGTGTGTATGGCATGATGAACAAAGCTCCTTACACTAATAATTCACACTTAAGCTATCATAGAATTATAGAAAAATATGCCTGGAAAGGTCTTTGGAGAGGCTACAACATATGTCAGAGTTGGTCAAAAAAAATCACATTTGAAACACCACCCAAATTAAGTCAGGAAGCGCTCCAAATGATTCCTGTTCCTCTACTGGTGCAAAGAGATCTGCAGACAATCAAGAGATCCAGTCACAGATCTTCTCAACAGTAGAATTTATCCTCAAAGGTTTAGTATTTATAATCCTATTATTTTCTAATCCTATTATTGTAATGTTTGGATGAATTGAATGTATTTCCTCCTTAATCTCTGTGTGATCTCACATATTTCCCGTCAATGATGACTTCTGGCTGACCCTACAAATACTTTGTCCTTCAATACTTAAAAATAAATCTCCAGAATAGTTCAGAACATTGTATTTTCTGCAGATGCACCTTGCTGTTAGATAATGTCTCTTGACAAAGCTAATACTTACAGAATACTGTAGAGGTGTTTGATCCTCACCTGATTTCCATTCAGATCATGTATTTTTGCTTTTTACTTGCTCAGTAAGTGGCCACTGTGATGCAATGTTTATTTTAAAATCACATTTCTGACTGTGCCTGGAATAGAGGAATATCTGCAGAATTGTTACATGTAGTACACAGAAAAAAATGCTATGCAACTTTGAATTCCATGGATTTAATTCTATTTAAGGGTTTAACAGTGACATCATAAATCACAAGAAGGTATGAATTAATTTATATCCTACCATAAGCCTAAGATAACATTATAGTCTTAAATTTGGAAGTTGATTATTTTTGCATTTCCTTTGCAATTACATTTTCATTTACTATGCCACCCTCTAACTTGCTTGTTTATTTTGCCCTTTTGCCCTTTTTCCATCATATCCTGTTTCTACTTTTCGATCATGTTTCAGAATGTCCTACTTCAATAAGGCCTACTGAGTTTCCATATAAACAGGTGCTTTTTAATGCTGGCAAAACCCACTACACATCAGAGAGAAAGATGTTAAGGGGATAAAAAAAGAGAAGGGTCAGGCCTTATGACCTAAGTACCCTTGAAATTCACAAGAATGTCCAAATAATGAAATATTTAGGTGACAATTCAAATATAAATGATGAGATTTTCTTGTACTTGACAGTAGTGTTTAATTCTACTACCAACATGCTATTAGAGAAGTATTTTCCCTTGTGATAGTTATTTAAACTCTCTTTATGATCTCCTGCAAACAGGAGGCTTTGATTCCCCTGTAAAGTACAGATTGATAGAAGATAAACTTCCTTCTTCTGTTGTCCATCTACCCGGAAGAATGGCAAGGACAGTAGCATGTGAATTATACTGGTAAGACAGACAGATCTGGCACACAATTAGCTGGCCAAACTTACTTTTTCTTTGTTTTGTTTAACAATAGCACATATTTGCTAACAGAATTCTACAAAATTAAACATTTTGCATCAATTATTTATAAAGTATTCTCTTCTTGGAAAAAGACTATGTAAGCAAACGATAAATGCTTCCAGTAAAATATGCCTTCTCAAATAAACTAAAATCACCAGGACAAGAGGCAATGGCAAAAATTAAAACACATGAAATTCCATGTGAAGCCAAGAAATCGTTTTTATATTGGGTGGGTGGTGGTCACTCCCTAACCCTAGTTGCCCAGAGATGTTGTGGAGTCTCCATCCTTGGAGATACTCAAAGCCTGACTGAACATGGTCCTGGGCAACTGCCTCTGGGTATCCATGCTTGAGCAGGGGGGGTTGGACAAGGTGACCTCCAGAAGTCTCTTCCCACCCCAATCATACTGCGATACTATGATTTATAAATAAGACCTGGGTTACCGGTCTCCCAGACAAAGACTCAGGAAATCTTGTTTATTGTAGTTTGGTTTGTAGATGTTTGCTTGGCTCATAATTTAATGGAGTAGAAATGTCTCCTTTTTGCTTATAGTCTACTTATACAAATTACAACAAAGAATGGTTGCTCCCATTATAGATATTTTCTGTTTTCCCCCCAGCTTCTGTGCCTGTGTCCAGACATTACACTCCCAGAGCTTGTTCCACAAGTACTCAGTAATAAAAATAAAGTGGTACAAATGAATTATAGGACTTTAAAAAGTTTGTTTCAAGTCTCTATTGATATTCCAGTTCAATCCCATTTCTATGGTGGCAGTTTCTAACTGGTAATGAAGAAATATATTACTACTACCAAAAGTAGTGTCTGCTTGGCTCAGGCTGCACAACTAATATCATGTTGGTATACAGAACATACTACTGTCTTAGAGGAGCAGGGGTGTGAACTCTGGAGTTTCTCAGGAGATACTGAGCTCTGAGATGATATTTTATATCACTGGGAAATTTTGGAACAGGTGTGTCTACAAAAGAGGAAGACTAGTTTTCCCCAAACTACTAGGTGGCACAAACTGTAGTTTTTGAAGTGGCTTCTCACTTATGTGACATCTTAAGGGAGATGCTCATTTTTGCCCGCTTCTAACAGAAGACAAGCTCTCACATATTCTCATAGAAGGATAAGAAATAATCTCAGCTGGAGGAAGTCAATGGGATAACAGGGACGTCTGTGTGATGTTGCTGAAGTTCTCTTGCAGAAGGAGTACATGCAGATAAAGACTTATATGTTTGATGGTTAGAGATAGCAAGGGAAGGTTACTTAAAGAACAAATTCAGAAAGGATAGAATATCTATCTGGAAGAACAGATAGGGAAAGAAGAACAGTTTCATTATGGGTAGAAGGAGAAAAAAATCCCACTGCAAAGGATAAATGAGAACTTCAGGATAGGAGACATCCCACTGAAAGTGATGGACCTTTTAAACATCAGTGACAGAGTGAGTGTATATGTCTTCATGGTCTCTCAATTTTCTCTCCCTCTGCTTGTTGACTGGTATCTTTCTCATCTAAAGTTTCATACACAGAAATATTTAGAATGATTTTATTATGTAAAAATAAAATAAAACCTTATAAGACAATTTTCAATGGGAAATGAACAAGACAATATTGAACAGCAAAAATTAGAGGAAATATCTTCCTATAAAAGTTATAAAATATTATGTTAGTTAATACCCTCAAAAAACACGTCTCTGGGCTTTGCAGATGTCTGTGTAGAAGATGACCACTGCCTGTTTCTTCATCCGAAGCAGGATCTCACAGGAAGCCTGCTCAAAATGAATTGTGAAACAGCTCCAAACATTATTATCTGTTTATTTACTTATTTACTATTAAATAGCTAATTAATACTGATTATGAAACAGCTGCAAAATTATTTCAGAATTACCAGGGCCTCTGAACAAAATTGAATGCCAGTAGTAGAAAAGTCCAAAAAATCTATCTTACAAAACACTTGACTGAATGGGCAAGTATAAATATGCCACATGTTTGCACTCAAAACACCACAAGATTAAAAGCTGGGCTTCAAAGACCTCCTTTGAAAACACAACATAGTGGTTTTGATTTTTCTTTACTCAAGAACAAATTCAGTATTCAAATTGTCTTCTGACATTCCTCATACTGTGCCACATGTCGACCAAACTCTTCTGCACAGTCCTGACAAGAGGTTGGCTGTATCCCACTGCTAGAGTCTGCACAGAAGGTATCTCTTTTTATGATTAGTAAACACTTGGGACAGACCAAACATTAATGCAGATTCACAGGCTAAACTCCCTGATGCTCCTTTATCTGAAAATAGACATAAGCCTAGGCAATACAGTTTTCCAGAAAATGTTCATATTGCACTGCTTTCCAAAGTGTGCTTAGACTGAAAGATCTTTGGAGCTGTGTCTTTGGGTTGGCTTTTTTTTGTTTGTTTTTGTTTTGTTATAGATAGTGTCAAGTTGAATGGTGACTTCACATTTGATTGGGGCTTTTAGGTGCTACCAATACATCAACAGCAAATAACACAACTCAGTGACATCCTTTCACTATGCTGATCTCCACCCCAAATATCCTTGTGTACAGATGGTGTGGAGATTCAGTCTTGTATTGATCTCCCTCTTTAAGTTTTACAGTAACATTGCATAGAATTAATTACTTAGGGAAATTGTTTAGAGCAGTAGATTACTGGAGAAAAAAAAAAAAATGTTGTGTGAAAAATACTTTCTAGCTTCCAAACTGATGTCTATGTCAAGTAGGTATTACTAGCACTTCTAAAAAAACATTGAAACCTCGGTGGAGAAGAAAAGTAATTTGTCTAAAGGCCACAGGAGGAGTAATTTTCAGAGCTGGGACTATACCTCTGGAAATGCTGGTCACTGAGGACCACACTTCACCTGGCTTCCCTGCCAGAGAATGAGGGGACACACTAAATAGCAAATATCCACTGTTTTTATAACTGCAGTGCTGAGACTCTTCTCATCTGAGAGCAGGTCAGTTTTTCTTCTCGCTGTACGCTTGCCACAAGCATGTCAATGAGCTCGCTGAGTCAGTTGGGAAGCTGTCAGGACAGGAACAGTACAGAGCAGTAATTAAGAAATAAGGACTCTTGAGGGGACATTTTATTGTGAGCTTTCTCCCCTTAACCCCCCCTTCTTTTTCTCACAGTCTAACACCCATAAATGCTGCATCACCTTTACAACATTCCCAGATGTTGCACTCAAAATATCAAAGATACAGTGCTAATCTGGACCCTTCCCATCCCTGCCAGAAACATACAGTATTTACTACTGATCCAAGTAGCTGTGTTGTTTAACTGCTTAAATATTGTAGGACTCACAGTCCCCCAAACTATGTTAAACGTCCCCAAGTTAAGTCAGCAGCAGTGCTTATTAAATATCAGGATTTGATCTATCTGGAGTCAACAGCTGAACAGCAGACACATCAAAATCTGAGCAACAATGACCTCAGAGCTATGTATATTTATCATGTGCTGGATTTCCTGGCACACTGAAGCCAGGGGGGAAAAAAACCGCTGAACTAGTCCAGCTCCGAGGTTAATACTCCAATTAAATCACTGGCTTTAAAAAACATTTATATCTGTGACTCCAAGTTGGAAAGCATTTCACAATTTTCCTGTCTTGACAGTGAGGAATATTAATGAGCCCTAGGTAGGAGCTGTAGGTAAACTGGAAGATGCTTCTCAGCAGCAAATTCTTGTCCATGTATTCATAGGGGCACAAGGAAGCAGCTGCTGCATATAGGAAATATATGTTCAAGAAAAACTTAGCAGCAAGCGGCGGAGAAAAGGGGCGATTCACCTGTCAGATGGAGGACATCATGACCTCAGTCTTGCTCTCCTACATTGCGGTAGTCCCACAGTTAAGTGGGGTAGACACTGTGTTGGGGAATAGAAAGTGTTTCTGGTGATTTGCACGTTGTAAACCAGCTGGTAAATTGGGATGTGAATGTACAACGTGCTTTGTTAGGGAAAGCACCTCCAGGCTGGGAGCTGGAGCACTTCTCTCTCTTCTAAGTTTGTTTTTAAATCTAATCTTGAAAAACAAACATACTGTGAAATGTGCACATATACTCCGAAGATATGAGAGCTCATAGGAAGGACGGCAATGCTTTCTGAAGGGGGGACGCTCTTTCAGGGAGAGTAATGATGCCTACCAAGTCATGTGTCTGCAGTAGGGCAACAAAAAAAGGAAAGATCTGTCTTCCTTTTCTCAGAGTCAGACATATGATGGGAACTGTTTTTCCTTCCTCCTCTCTCTCAGCTTACTGACTTCGTGGTTCAAGATTTAGGCTGCAATGTTGGCAAAACCCAACGACAATCCATGAAAAACGTTTCTATCTAGCTGTCCATTTCTTTGGCTCTCTCTAATGATGTCGGTTTGTATGAGGTTAAATTTCCCTTCTCTGAATCCTACACCTTACCTGTGGCTGAAAGACAGAAACTAAACACTTCCACCACAGGGATCTTCCCAGCTAATTGACCAGGTGAGATTCAGCATAGTAAATACTTGCTACATCTGCAAAACAGCCCAACTGATGATTTTTTTTTCTGTTATATATTACATATTTCATGGATATGATGAGATGGGTGTGGAGTATATTGATTTTCCATTTATCACCACACATTCCCAGAGTACTCAGACTTTGGTGTCACTATTATGCAGCAGACACATACCTCTGTATTTAGTTCTCATCAGACTAGAACAGTTGCATGGCTTGACTTTCTCTTTGTTAACTAAGAGAGGGGTTTGAGAGGAAGCTGAACTGCGCTGTGGAGCCACCCGTCATTTAGTTCCTGCTCACCAACTGCTGGAAGCATGTGCCTTGAGCACGGTGGTTATCCTGAGTCCAAGCTGAGACACATTGTTGTGTTTCTGGTCCCATGGACCAATGAGAACCTGAAAGGGAGATGGGCTTTTTTATTCCCTAATCTGGCTCTTAATCAATGAGAGAAAATTGGATTTGTAAATGGTTGATTAGATTTGCAAATAGATCATCTCCTTCCCCATTCTATGAATTAAACAAGTGGAAACAGGAGAGCTGTATCTGCAGCATGCTGGACGTCAATACATGTGCTCAAGGACAAAGTTATTTCTTTGGGGTGGGCGGAAAAAAAATAAATCTGCTGCTTCAGAGCTGCAATATCCTCTCTTCTCCCCTTCAGGTGCCTCAGGGCTCTGCACAGCAATAGCCTTGTCCTGTGGACAGCTGCTCACAGAAGCCCTCCGGACCCTGGAGCCTCCATCTGTCTGGGAGACCAAAGGTGCACCCCGAGCCTTGCCCTCCCTCCAGCAGCACCCTGGCCACCAGCGTCCCCCCTCCTTTATGCAGGCAGAACTGTTTCTGCTCAGAAAGCATGTGCAGAGCATTCCTCTAATGCCTTCGGTAGGTGGGCTCGCGCTGGGTGACCAGAAGAACTGTTGGCTGAGGTCAGCCAGCCAGGAAAACAATAATGTCTCTGGCCTCCCGAGTGCCGTAACTGTAACATCAAGATTAAGGCTGCTGCACTGTACTCGGGACGTTACATCTCTTGCAGCTGACCTCAATCAGCAGCCATGTAGACCACCCCGGGGGAGAGGGAGTGGACGGGGTACAAAAGGTTTTATTAAACCCAAAAGAACAAAAGGAAGAGAGCCTTGAACCCTCCAACAAAAGGAGGAAAGTTCTCGTATGGCAGGAAGCCAGGTGATATTTTTTTAAACAGCTTTTTCCCCTCCTTTGTACTTCAGCCGCTAAAACCTGTCTCATATCTGCAGCTGCACAGGGAGATCCTCCAACCTAACTCCCCTGACTTAAAAAAAAAGTATTAATCTTGCAGCTGCTAATAGAGAGCAAAAGGAGAAAGAAAGAGAGAGGGAGAGTTTTGTTGCACTAAGTAGTGCAGGATGCAGAAGGAATTAGCTTGAGCCTTCCCTTGCTCGTGTGTGCTCATATTTCTATGCCACCATAAACAGTCTTGGTAAGACCACCGTTGTGACAGGGCCTGTCGAAGCATGGGTGGGATGTATTAGTAGCAGGACGTGGTACGTACTAGTAGTAGTGCTGTTGTGGCCTTCTGCGGTGTCACTGTGGCTCTGAGCAACAGCAGTGGTGTTATAACTGTGAAAAAAATTGATGTTTTTTTGGTGGGGCAGATTTTGTGATCTGGGTAGGTATTGCAATGGAAGAGGTTTGGGTAGGAACGCATTTAATATGATCTTCATGGTTCTTCAAAATTCAGCTGCGAGTCACATGATTTTGGGTATTTCTAAGGGGCTTTGCAGGGGGAGATTTCCTCAAACCCTTGGACAGGTTTCTTCCCAACTAGGTGCAATCAACAACACATTTATTAAAAAAATCATTAAAGCTTTTTCAAATCTTAGTGACTTAGCTTTTTTGAGGAAAGATAACTTTATGTTCAGTGAATCTGCTGTTGATAGTAATTGGCATTATGATGATCACTTAAAATCATATCACAGTGATGCCTGGTGCTAGATATACACACAGAAGGAGAAGTAAAATTTAAATTTATTTTACAAAAGGAAATTAAGGCACAGAAATCCAGATTCATCTCAGCTAATTTTAGGTACGTAACAGAGGCACTTAATTAGAATTGCAGTTGTCCTCATCTTCCCAGCTAGTCACAGGAGAAAGGCAGGCACATCAAAGGGCAAATAAACCTATATTTTAAATCTGAATTGCCTCTCAGAGGTCTCTCTCTCTCCACTTCCGAGCAAGAGAACCTAAAGCAATTACGTTCTTAATTAGATGCCTCTGTTATATCCCTGAAGTTAGGTTGGGATAAATCGGACCAAAGAAACTAAATGTCCAACGAACATGAGGCAAAGCATGTGGCCAGGAGCCAGTCCTAGTCCATTGCTTGATTACAAATAACATTATTTCACATATATCCCTTTAAAGTCTGCTACTGAATTACACAGGCTTCACTCGTAGAAGCCTCAGGAAATATTTAGTTAAATTAACACTGAAGTAATTTTTTACTTTTTTATTTTTTTTTTTTAATGCTCTTATCTTTATTACAGAATTCAGAAACTTCAGTCTGGAGGAGCTATGAATTTTCTAATGGTGACAGGTATCAATAAAAAGAACAGAAAGAAAATCAGTCAACTATAAGAATAATTGTTCTGTAAAGTAACAATTATATAAGAAATGATCAGGAGTTGCATCCATTGGGTTTTCACCTTTCACCCCTATTTAGTAGGGTAGGAAAATATAAAACCTGCATTGAAAATGGTAACATTGATGTTATTAGTAGCACTGAACTGGTGAGAAAAAGAAGGTTTATATCTTGCGGCATAATGTTCAATAACACAAAAGACAGTAATTTTATAATTTTATAAAAAAGAGCTGCTTGTTCAGCCAAAGCAGGGTGTACCTGTAATTGTCTGAATGCCTGGATCCAGCAAAAACATCTTTGAAAGCTTGAAACCAGTGGAATACTTTTCCCAGAGTCCAATGAAAACTGCCTGTTATCCTTACCCCTAAATGTGGCAGGTTGGAATGTTCAGTGAGGGAAAGAGGTTCCCCTTTGAAAATGATTATGCAGTAGAGCTTGTTGACCTTAGGCTGACCAGTTAACCACTTCAGCTGGGTGATAGTTAAGTTAATAACAAACTGGAAGGGGGATCAAAAACTTGTTCTCATGGGAAATGTCCCCACGTGAGACCCTTCTTGCTCTGGCCTTATTATGCCACACAGATGAGCTAGAGGGACCCAAAGCAGCATTTGGAGAATCCTGCTGGTTGACACATTACAGATCACAGAATCACAGAATCATCTCAGTTGGAAAAGACCTTGAAGCTCCTCCAGTCCAATCATTAACCTCACCCTGACCGTTCTCAACTCCACCAGATCCTTCAGCGCTGGGTCAACCCGACTCTTCAACCCCTCCAGGGATGGGGACTCCCCCCCTGCCCTGGGCAGCGCATTCCAACGCCCAACAACCCCTTCTGCAAAGAAATCCTTCCTAAGAGCCAGTCTAACCCTGCCCTGGTGCAACTTGAGGCCATGATGGTAGGTGCAAAGGTCGTTAAAGGATGGCTTCACAAGCTCTTGTGTAAGAGGGAGAGAAAAGGGGGAAGGGCTCTTCCAGAAGAGCAGGAGACTACATGTCTCCTAATGAGGCACAAGATTCCCAGTCATCCGCAGTGAGCTGCAGTGCCACAGTTTAATACACAAGGCTGTCTAAATTTTAGAAAAAATATTTACAGCAGCTCAAAACTGGGGGAGAAATGTGTGCTAAGTCTGTGAAGCACTGCAGAATTTCCCAAATCTGAGATAATCATCTGCTGAAAAAGCAACACCATGTCTTGCAGGTGTTATCTAGGATAACATCTTCATGCAGATGCTACATTGGACCAACCAGAGTTGTTGCTGCCTGAGTCTGCTGTTCACAAGCAAGGAAGAAGTGGTTGGGGATGTGCAAATCAATGGCAGCTTTGGTTGTAATGACCATGTTATAAAAGAGTTCATGATCCCAAGAGAATTGATAAAGACAAGAAGGAGACTACAGACCTCACCAGTCTTCAGCTTGCTCAGGAACTGGTGGGTGGGATCCTGTGACAGGTAACTCTGAAGGGTAAAGGAGCTCAGTAGGGCTAGCAGGTCAACCTCCTCCAAACAATAAAAATGATGTATCATAATACTCGGGAAAATGAGTAGATTTATCGGGAGACTGGCTTGGCTAAACAGGGAGCTCACGGCTGATCTCCAATACAAAGAGGATATATATAGGAGGTGGAAGCAGGGGAAAGACAATGCTAGCTAGACTTGAAGCTAACAAGGGATGTCAAGGGCAAGAAGAAAAGCTTCTGTGGCTAAATTAGCAGGAAATCCAGGCTGCTAAGTGGGGTGAGTAATTCAGTGACAGTTGACATAAATAAGGCTGAGGTACTCAGTGTCTCCTTGTCTTGATATTTACCTCCCAGGCATTTGTGCCTAGAGACAGGGTTCAAGATGAGAGGAGCAAGCACTATCAGAGGTGCTCAGATCTCTGAGAGAATCTCAGGATCTCCTGAGAATCTCAGCCCACACAGGTCCACGAGACCAGATGGGGTATGTTCAACGGTGTTGAAAGACCTGATGACATTGTGAGGACACTCTCTGCTATCTTTGAAGGAAGTTGGGGGAGGGCTTTGAAAGGGGACAGAAAGGCAAAGTTGCACCTATTTTCAGAAAGGGAAAAAAGTTTGATCCAAGGAAGTACAGGCTGGTGAGTCCAGGAGGATAAAGTCAGTCTCCTTTCTGAGGTACATAGTGGGAGAATGAGGGACAATTCCCTCATTCGTAAATTGAATCGGGGGGTCATAAATTGAAACAGGGGGCTGACACTGCATGTAAGTAGAAGAATTTAGCTACAGGTATAACTAAGCCTTGAGCTCTGGGCTTGGTTTCCTTGAGAGGTTGGAACCTTCATCACCAAAGGTTTTCAAAACCTGATTGAACAAATCCCTGGGAGATCTAGTCTGAGTTCACTGTAACCCTGCTTTGAGCTGGAGATGGAACAGATGACTTGCCAAGGTTCCTCCTAACCTGAGTGTTTCTATGACGATGCGAAAACATATGCATCTAATTACTATTACATGGGGGAAATGTTGAACTCATGGAAATAAATGATGATTTGAAATTATCCAGGGTAGTAAGGATGATAGTTGACTGAGGGACCACAGAAGAACTTTATAAGGTCGTGTGACTAAGCAATAAAATGGTATATGAAACAATGAAGAAAAATTTAAAGTGATGCACATGAAAAAATGATCACAGTCTTACTTATGAACTGATGGGCTTTGACCACAATGTTACCATACAGGCGTGATACCTTTGGGATGCATTGCCAAGATGTTTCCATGAAAATGTGAGATTAAAGCTCAGTGGCAATCAGAAAACCAAAGCAAATGCTAGGTAATGGAGAAAAAAACCCAGTTACTCTAATTGTGCTCACTCATCTCTCAAATACTGTTTGCAGTTCTGGTCTCTTTCTCACCCAAATATGTAGTGGAATTGCAAAAGGTGCTTATAACGGCCAAATGTATGATCAGTAGTGCAGAATAGCTTCCCTATGAAGTATGACTAAATGGAAGTCTGAAAACAAGAGCGCATGGGGTGGGAAAGATTTGGAAGAGTTCTCCAGGCCATGAGTGGCATGGAGGGAGTGAATACAGGTTGACTACTCACCATGTCTTCTAACATGGAAATGGAGGCATAAAAGAAGCAAACAAAAGAAGATATGGCTGGAAAAAAGGCCTCTTCTTGCCAGAGAACACTGGGGAAGCTGTAAGTTTAGGTGGGCTCAGGTGAGACCAAGAAATTTCATAGAAGAGGAATCTAGGAACTTAAGAAGTCTCTGAGTTGAAAGTAAGTGAAGGGTGGGAGAGTCATAATGGAACTAACACATGTACTTGCTTTTTTCTTTCTCGCTCCTGGACATCCCTTATGGCCGGTCCTAAATGGACAATGACCATTGATCAGACCCAGTATGATCATGAAACTTCTGCTATTATTACAGCATCATATCCATTTTATGGGGATGTTGATGATGAGTGAGAAGTCCTCCTTTAGAAGGATGTGACACCTTATATAAAGATGTATTTAATGACAAAGAATTTAGGGTGTTGAGGGCATGTGACGATATTTAGTAAGAAGTCACTTTGTCTCTTCAAACAATTTGCAGAGAGGGATTACCTGAAAAACAACCCAGGGTAACAATATAATCAATTAAAACCAGTCACAAGTAAAGCAGATCCTCTGAATTATATATTCCCCTATTTTTAGACCAGGTGTTTGTGAATATAATTTGTAAATTATATTTTTCTGACAATAATTGAAAAATGTAAGGAAAGACTAATCATATTAATTGTTTATCAATGTAGTTTCAAGACATAGTATTGCCCAAAGGATCAAAAAAATAAGTAAACAGTTATATGCCTTTACTGATTTGTTATCCCTTCAAATGAATATACTTTTGGCTTATGTGTATCTAAATCCACAAATCTAACTGTTAAAGTTTGCCTGTGCAAAAAATAAAATGTTCTTAGGGGTTGGTACAAAACTGTGGAACCAAATCCTACAAAATAAGTCCGAGGACCTTTGCAAACATCATCAGCATGTGCTTCCAGAGCAAGATGCATCTCATCACCTTGATTTCTAGGATAAATATTACATTGTGTAGTAAAGAACAACAGCAACCCAAACCCTATGAAAAGCAAAACCTACTTTACACGCTTATTTTCAGGAAGAGGATGGGAGACAAAATGGATCACCGGCACCACTCAAACTGTTTTTTTCAGCACTGACTGAAGTTGCTCAGATATCCTACTGCTGTGAACAGAAAAGATCTGAATAAAACAGAAAACAAACAAATAGACAAACATAAAATATTGAAAGGTTGTGTAAAATTAGATCTGGCAGGAACAACAGATTTAGGCAAAACAGTTTCTGATTTTTTGTGAGCATCATTATTCCCCTATAAGTGTGTGTATACATGTGTGTATAGTACAGCCAAATGCTTGTATGCAGCAGTCGTCATAAAATGACATTTTTCGCATTTTTGCCACACTTTTTATGTATAAGTTCACACGTTATATTAATTTACATTATAGCTAAACTATGCATACAAAAAATAAATACCTTTCCCAGTTAAGTTAACATGGGTTTTGGCTTTCTGTTTTCTTAAAAGCAAGCTTCCAAGCCAAATCTGTGCTTGGCCTTCTGCACTGTATTTTTTGAAGAAGAACAAATGCAGCAGATTGCAGATGATTCCTACCCGACTTGTTGCAATCTCCAGTTCTTTAATCTTGTGTCACAGCTGAAGGTTAGGTTGACCCATGTGACTCTCAGTAAAACAAGTGGTGGGGGAAAAAAGGCTAAGGAGATTCTTGTGATAAACCGTGTTTAATTCTATTTCGGAGAAAACAGTCATCTCTCTCAGTAGGATGATGGCTGAAACCTGCAAAAGCTCACACAAATATACAGTGCTGTATCATTCTTGGTTTAATAAAAACAATTTATATGCAGGGTAGTGAACATGAGGAAAGTTATGGAAAACATTTCTCACCCAAGGACAGAGTACCAGATGTGCTAAGACTTATGGGAGCAATCAAAGGTGGCCAAGGCTCTGCTGTGGGCCTTATTAAGTTAGACTGTGATCCAGCACCTTCAACTTATTAAGCTGTCGGGAGTTTCAGTGATTAAAACCAAAGAAAGGTCAGTCACAGACCTTCAGCATTTCCCTGGACTGGTATTTTCTTTTAGGCCTTAGACCCTAATGAAGACACTTCACTCGATACGTGGATTTTTTTAAATTGGTCTTTTGAGCTGGATTTGTCCATAGCTTGAGAAAATCTTCAATAGATTTTGCTTCCTCAGAACTCTGCATACAGTTATCAAAAATCCCAACCAATAGCAAGAGATGAGGCCTTATAGGATGGCTTTGCATATCATCACTGCAGAGATCAAAGGAACAGGTTAATGGGGATCTGGAGAAGTTTAATTATGTCCTAGGTAAGGAACGAGGGTTAGTGGCTGTAGGTGGGGCCGTTATAAATAAGCTTTCAAAGCTCTGATAGCTGAAGTCTAATGTTTGTAAAAGGTATAATAAAACTAGTATTTCTTATGGATTTAAGGTTGCCAAAATCAACCCGCTAGTCCTAAAAAGCCACATGGCAGGAACAGACATAATGTGCTCCAGGTATAAGCGATGTCAACGCTATTTTCTGAGCCCTTCTCAGGTGGGTTAAAGGTTGTTGTTTCATCGACAGGGACACATATTACTGCTTATGAATCTTTAATTATAATACTACTATGAAGTGTTGTTTAACTCGGCCCCTTCATCTCTGGATATCTGATGTGGTTAAGAAGTTAGAAAGCACGCAAAACTCTCCTCATCATCCGTATTTTTTTCTTTTTTTTTGATGCTGCCTATATAGCCTATAAACATGCCTGTAATGACACATTTAGGGTGGACTAGTACTTCTGCCACACATAAGCCCCTTGTCCTCACAAGCTTTTAATGCAGCTATAATGATACACTCTGGAATCCTGGCACACAGAGCCTTGTGTTTATTTTACAATATTAATGTATTAAAATCAGGGTGGCTGTTTTTGTGTTATACAAGAGAAGGAAGGAAGCTTTTGTACCCTTTACAATCTAACAAACAAAAAATATCACCCTGTTACAAAGCAGAACATGATAATTCCACTCCATTAAGATTCATACCCTTTTGGTACCCTGTTTTTTTTTTTTTTTTTTTTCTTTTTAAAATTGTTGAGTCTTAAGTGTTCTGAGATCATTGGGACACCTTTGGAGTAATTTTTAATATAGCTTTTTATATGGATATAACAATATTCATTATCGTATGGTGGATCAATATGAAACTAAAAAGAAATTTACATGATAGGTTTTAACACTCTGGATGAGAAACTGCGAAGCACTTAATCCTATTAATTTAAATAAAATGTGAGTTTCCATCATCTCGAGATGATTCTCTTCTCATGTTATAATTCTGCTTTTTATTCAGTGAATTACAGGTCCCCCACAGGAACCCACAGGACTGCACGGAAATCCTGGTTGGGTGGGACCAGGGGGTAAGAAGGGAGCTGGGAGCAGCCATTGCATTTGTCGTGGAGTGTCACATCAGGTGGATGCTCCTGCCAAAATATTTTTTGGGATGGCATCTGCCATGTAGAGGTGATGACAGAAGGTGCAGGGGTGTTATTGTTTTTACCTATCTCCCTTTTAGCTCATGAAACAACCCTCCAAGGAACAAAGATTGATTTGTGGTTGCTGCAAGTACATTCGGGGCTGAAATCTCATCTGTAGCAGCCAGTTGTGCTTTGTTCTGTTTAATTCAGTTGTTTACCAACTTTAGAGAAATATTTCTGGTGTTGTAAAGCTGAACTTCAGTTTTAATTTATAACGAATGTATCTATGAATACCTGCGCATCCTGCAGTATACACTGGGAATTAGAAGAGTAAAAGCCTTTGCCTCCACAAAGGTGGTGAGGACGATGTTCCACTATCTTGTCTTAGTCCGGTTGATTTCATCCAGCGTTTGGCCATGAAATTTTAGTAAAATTTCTGGTCTTTGCTGGAACTACAAGATACTCTGTCAAATCTGGCTAATTTCCCAGAGGTTCGCATAAAGTGAGAGGACATGGCTACTGAAACGTGGGTAGCTTCCTGCATCTGGAAAGACCTTGGTTCACGACACTTTGTATTAGTCTAATAGACCAGAATGACCCCTTCAAAGCTGTTCGGCTTGATAAATGCAACGCATTATTAAAAATGGACAAATAAATACCTACACTACCTGCCTAATAGTCCAGAATAGATTTTTTTAGATCTATTCTACTGTTTACCAGATAAATGATTTTTCAAAGCCACACTAGGCTGTTTAATAAATATTTTTTATTTTCTAAAGAAGACTCTGGGTCCCTTATTCTAGGATTTATTTTCAGGCACATAAATGATTATCAAAATCTTCTTTTTTTTTTTTTTTTAAAGTTGGGAGTTTCTTGTGCAAACTAAGTGAATCTTTTTTAAAAAAACCCACTACTATAGCTGAATACTTTGAGCTTCTGAAACAAACAGATGGACACAAGAAAGTCAACATAAAGATTGATATTCCATTTCAGTATTAAGTCATATCCTACTGACTTTTTAATGTGACAGGAAACCTATTATTAATAGTTCTTACTTGCCAGAAAATCCCACCAATATCCTTTAATGATAAGTAAATGAAGTTGAACTGGAAAGTCATCCAACAGCTTGAAGAACAATTGGAGGAAGGTGTCCCTGAGATATATAAGAAACAAAAAGGGAGAAAGTACTTTCCAGAATGTCTAAAGCAGCTTCTCACGTAAATGTGCAGGACTTGGAGACAGCAGACTTAATGGTCAGCAGGGAAAGGACAAAAGATCTCTTCGTGTGTGCATCTAGGGGAAACCCTTCTCTTGCTCTGGCTGATCTAAAGTTGTTTTTTCAGAGGCTATCACTTCATTGGCAATTCAGAATAGGATTGCAAATATGGTGACACATACAGAAAACATTCATTTTTCTCAACAGCTTGCAAAACACAAAGGTTTTGACTAGTGGAGGAGGTAGTCTGCAGCGTACAAAGCCTCTTGGAGAAAGAGAATGACCAAGTTCAGAACAGCTGGTGACTTACATCTGAAATGCTTTTCTGCCTCATAAAGGAAAGCCAATACATCCAACACTCATATAATGAAATTATTATGGACTATGTTTGTGTCCTTTCCAAGAGAGCTACTGTCTTTTCAGTCCTGTCTGATAACCAGCTCCATCCTGGAATTATGTTGATTAAAATATAAATGGAATTTTACTATTTTTTTCTGCACATGGTGGGTTTTTTTTGGGAAATGCAACAAAGAAGGCATGTGTGTGACATTGAACTTTTTTTCAACTGAACACCTTCCTTGAGACCCAAACATTTCAAGTGTTACAGGAAATATTAAAATGGAGACTCTTTTAGCTTTGAGACAAGATCAAGCAGCCTTATATCAAATAGCAGCTTGTAATACAGGCTTATGAGGGGGTTAGAGGAAGATATCATTCATACTTTAATTAACTCAACTTCCAGCTGTGAGTACATACAGGATATTTCCCTCACAGGTACAGCTTCCCATTGAAGTCCTTGCCCACCCAATTCTGCTAAGCAGCAACTATGGTGGCATTTAAGGCAGCTATTTTTCTTTTTCTTTTAAAGCTCGTGTTTACTGTAGCGTTCAGTAATCATATGAAAGACCTGCAACACAAGCTACAGATTGCTGTTGCTGTTGAGCTGGGATGGGGCTCTGTGTATTTATTGTATTTATTGTACTTAATGTTACAACAAATGCCTGAATTTGGGGGCAGCGGAGAGAAAAGATTCCTCTAATCAACTGAAAATTGTTGCCTTCCTTTAAAAATGATATTATTTTTTAAAGATGAACCACTGTGAATCACCTGCTGCTGGCAGCCGTATTTCCAATTTCCTATACTGCCTATATAGCAAATTTGTTTTAGTGCTAGGAAGTGGTTTCTAAGTGGTTTATAAACATGTTTAACTTATGGGCAAAGACATCTGATTTCTCTCAACACCTTGATTAAATGTTCTATCCGAAACCTCTGTCAAGAAATATGTCTCATCATATGAGTTTTCAGAAATCCCCACTGCACTGCAGGGATACAGCTTTTGTCTGATATGTCACTAGGCCTTCATAATTAATAATAATATGTTCTCTCTATTTTAGAGAAAACTTTTTAGGTCTTCTTCAAATAATTTTGGAGAAAAAATATTTGGTCATTACCACTTGCAGCTGTAGGAATATAGTTTTACATATGGAAACAAAATGTTCAATTCCCTGAAGTGTGCAGTTTTTTCTTTCTTTACTCAGATGCTGCTTTTGAAATAGACTAAATTGTCTGTTCCATTTAAAGACTGATGGATGTTCATCCCTTATAGAGCAAGACAGAGCTCTCACATATGCCTGTTGTACAAAGTTCATTTGCCATACCAGGGCCATCCAGGAGCACAGGAAGATGACTCTGGCCCTGTTTTGCAAAGGGGTGAGTATTTTGCAAACACCCCCTCTCCTCAAAGCCGTTGTATTTTCTACACCCACTGTTGGTCGGTTGCTCTAAGAGGTGAAATTTGGAATTTGTATTTGCAAGTGTGTCTGCCCACAGGTCTGAGGAAGGGTTGGGGTGGAATGACTAGAAGGTCCGTGATGGAAAAAATCCCGGGTGAAGTCACTTTTACATTGAAGCTAATAGCATAACTCCTACCACGCTTTAACAGGAATAGAATTTTATCTCTGTTGTCTACAGACCCCTCTGTAATGTGCACACAAGGACTAAAGCCCTTATTCTGGCCCAGGGCCTCCAGTAGTTCACATGGAAGGACTGCAGAGATGCTGCATGTCATGAACAAAGTTGGCTGGCTGGCATCCAGCTGAATGTGCAAGCTGCTCACAGAAGTGTTCTGTTTAGCTTACCCTAAAGGAAGAAATAACACACTTCATTTCCAATTCAGCACTTCAAAAGTGCATTTGCTGGCACTGGGTGCAGGTAGAGGCTGCTTTTGTTAGCACTGAATTTTATAGTTAATTTAAAGAGTGAGAAAAGTGCAGCATTTCCTGTATATTTGCTGTTTGCAGCAAGGGATCTCCCACTAGTCCGGTTAGATATTGCATTTATCACCATAGCAAATAGCCTGTAGTACAAAAATATTAAAAAAAAAAAAAAAAAGATGCAATTTCCCTTGGACGGAGGGCTGGTCTGCTGTTTATTTATGCTCCACTCCATTTAGTATGCAGCATGGGCACGGTGCCACGCTGACTTTTAACCCTAAAGGAGAAAACACACAAGTTGACTGTGGGCCTCGAGGGAATGCAGAGCTTTAATGGCAATTTGAGTGTAAAATCTGGTCTCTGGAAGAAAGGTCACCACATCTGCATAACCCCCTCGAGTCAGGCTTAGAGCCCTGTCTGCCTTCAACTAAAGAGGCATTTTCCTGTATCTTGAGGCTGCTTTAGTTTGAGGTACAGGGAGCACATGACAGAATCAGGGGAACTGAATGATGTTTGTGCATGTTTGACTGCACTCTGCATCCTAAGAGAAGACTTTTGAGAAGCCCAATCAATACTACAACCATGTCCTGCGCAGCTGCCGCGTTGTTTCGTTCTGTTACAATAATGAATTGAAGTCTCACAACAGCAGGCATAATAAGCGCTGCTCAGCCCTTGGTATTCAATCACCTTTAACTGGTTGTATCTATCTAAACCCCACTGTCAACTAACGTTATGCAGAACCCCACCTCAGACTTTTTGTGGCCCTCAGCTCAAAAATGCAAAATCAGGGTGCCTTTCAGAGCCATAGGGTCTATGATGTCCTTCCTCTTCAAGCCAAACCATTTCCCCTTTTTTGTTGAAAGCCTAGAATAAGGCATTTAGAAACTGAAAACCAGAGTATTTTCCAGCTGGAGGATCCTTTATCCTAATATCAGCCTCTTGTGTCTGACCACCTTCTTGTTTTTTATAATTTTTTCATGCTCTTTGGATCTCCTGAGTCATGATTCTCCATTCAGAAAGGGGAAAAAGCAGAAGCAGCTTGGTTTGTTGGTGAGCGCAGAGGATATAAACTATCTGCTTTACTCTGACATTTTAATTTTAAATTCTAATTGCCAGTCTTCTAAGTTCTGGGCAGCTTCCACTGCGAAGCTGGTGATGCTGCAAAAATGCATGTTGAAGAGGATGAGCTATCAATTCTGCAGGAGAGGTTTCTCCTTGGCAGTGGTGCTCTGGAAAATGTCCTCGAGCTAAGCAGCCACGGGCAGGGAAAGCAGCAAAGGAAAACAGCAGAGAGGTTTGAGAAGTCCCAGATCTAAGCATACCCAGACCAGGGATGGGACTCTGGGCTGTGTTTTGGTCCAGTTTGGTGGGAGAAGTCTAGAAGGAAATCCTAATGGGCTCTCCCCACTTATTTTAGCCTAAACTTGATTGGAAAAAAAGCCTAGATGAAAATTTTGTCCTTCCCAACACGTGGAGGAATTCTGAGGCTCGAGCAGCCTTTTAGGATCATTCCCTAAAAAGAGGATTCTACCTGTAGTAGTCATCTAGGTTTGCCCATGCAGAATGCTGAAAGGAAGTTACAACAATTAAGGAAGTTTTTCTGTTTTAGGGATGGGAAACTAAGGCAGAATTTTGTTCTCTGACATGTAAAATAACCCAATAATTAGCAGAGCAAAGGAAGGAGTAATACTGCTTTAATTTTCTCTTTGCCAAATCCACAGAATATTTTTTCTCTCTTATCTTCCATTACTCAAATAATCAAAGTTCACACTGCCTTCACTTTTTGGCGTGCTAGAGGAGTGACACCGTGACATTAGGAAATTCAGGGCTTCAATTTCCTTTTAGAACCACAAGGTTATGCATGAAAAAAGAAGGGGGGAAAAAAAAAGACATCTTTCTGGCTAAAATGTTCTGTTGTGTCAAGGGTGGCAAAACCAAACTTAGCTTTTATAATAAAAATAGTGTCACATCCAATTTCCCTTCCTACCTCTGTCTAACTCTGAAGTGTTTTGAAGTAGCAGAGAGCTGCAGTGCAATACAATCTGCAGAATATCAGCAATATTTTCAAACATGTGGTAATGTTTTTCCACACACATAAAAGTGACCCAACCCTAACAAGGAACCAGACTGTTTCAAAAATAATGTTAACTTTGACAACTCCTATAGCTATTTTATATTATGCTAAACTCAAGATTACTGACTTTTTCTGAGACTTGAAAAGAGCACTGTGCTTGTCCTCATCCCAGCTGATATGAATAAGTGGCTATTACTACAGCCAGCAACCAACAGGACAAATTGTGATTTTTGAGCCACATGCCCAAACCCCCTATATTCCTTGTGAATTAACACCTAGAAAATGCATGTGATGGATACAAATCCTTTTTTACGATATATCATTTAAAAGGCTTTACTCCTTTTACTGTGGCTTTTTAACTGCAGACATAAGAGCCCTGTTTCACCCTGACCAACATCAGTGGCAAATTCTTGTTGATTTTGCTCAGGAGCAGGATTGGGCCTCTCATTGTCAAAGATTTCTTTCAAGAGTTGACATTTGCATGGAATCCTTCTTCCCTGCAAAACATTTTATTACAAATTACTGTGATTATCTTTAAACAGCATAAGCATCTTTTAAAAACTGCTTTTTCTGTCAATTTATTATACTTAATACTTAAAAATTAATAACACTCATGGAAGGTAAGCAGGACTAAACTGGAGAGTCAGAGAACTACTACTTTATGTTGGTTCTTAAAGTAATGTTTTTTTTTTTTTCCTGTTACTAACTTAAGACAAACTACATTCCATTTGATTAATTAATGATGGGAAGCGTAAGGAAACCATAGAAAAATTTAAACTGTGCTTTGAAATGACAAATATTTGTCTTTTTGATATTCCTCAGTACAAGTATGAAATAGAATTTATTGAAGTTCAGCAGCTGTATAAAAATGTTCCATAGCTAGAACACAGAAATGATTTAATAAGTTCTATGAAAAGTCAATTTGCATGAGATCAGCACCTAGCCTATAACGGGTGGTAATGGATTGTTGGCTTGATTTTATACCACTTGACATCAGATTACAATACACTGAATAAATGTTAACCTATAATCCCTTTAGTAAAAGCTGGCATTGTTTGTCTTCTCTTGTAGAGACCACATTGATTTTCTTTTATTGGATGCTCAAGCGCTGCACCTCAGATTGATTACTTTGAATTAAATGTGCAGAGAACATTTTTATTATTCTAAAACAGGAGTCTTAACATTAAAGAGATGCCTCCCCCCACCCCCCCGCTACTCTGCTAAAAGTATACTCTACCATTTAATTTGGATTTCTTTCATTTTCCCATTTCTTTTCAGGGCTGCTGTGATGCTGACCCCTGCTCTGCCCCTATGCCCCTTGACCCTGACACATCTGACCAGTGAAGACTCTGGGGGTGGCAAATTAATAGAAGCATTGCTTGTTAATTGCATAAGAGGAAAGCCAAGAATTCATCACCTCAGTCATGGCCATTGCTTCCCTTTGACCCCCTTCTCCCACAAGGCTTCTGCTGGTGGCCACATCTGTGGTTTTTCTATATCCTACATATTTGCTGTATAATTATTCAGCATCAAACCTTATTAATCAAATCGATGCTGTGTTTTAAATGGAAATTGCTGGATTAATACAAGCATTCATTTCATCCTGAAAATCTTGATGGCTTTAGCACATGGAATCCAATTGGAATATAAAAGAAGGGATGTAGAGACCTGATTGAATTAGGAGAGGCATGCTGCACATTAAATTACATAAGCCAGCAGGGGTCCATGCTTTTATAGTAAAATACTACTGTAGAGTGTATACATCTTATACCTCCTGTGATTTCTTTACACTGGTCAGTGCTCCTGTGCTAAATAGGGCTATAGTGGCCAGTTATATTTCAAAATACATATTTTTAAATGGGATCTGGTATTTCATAAGTGTTGGTTTTATTTCAGTTGCTTTAAATATTTTTTTCAAATAATGTTAACAAAACAGCAAATGACATGATGCTACTTCTTACTGCTTGGTTAAGGAGATCTCGTCCTTTTCCCTACCTAACATACTCTTAATTATGGATGAGTAAACAGTCTCAGTAATAAAAAAGAAAAGAAATCATGAGAAGCTTTGTTGTTATGCTCTAATCATGCTGAAGACCCTAAAGAAATTGCTGCTTACCCAGTTTGGTGATTTCTGGCCTCCTTTCACATTATGTGTTCTTCCAGTTTCCTCCCAGTGAAAGGGCAGGGGTGGGAAGTTAGAAAGTGATAAACTGTAAAAAAAAAAAATTACAGATAGACCGGTGATATTACAGACAGATTTGATAAGCATCTTGCAGTACTTCTTTGGACCTGACATACGTGCTTGTGAAAACTGGCCTTGGACAAGTGTTCACATTGAAATCCATATTCTGTGAATAAGAATTTTCTGTGACCCACAGAATGGGACTTATTTTTAATTGTTTGATAGCAGGATGCGGAAGGGAAAAAGAAGGGGTACTGCTATGTCCTGTGCAAGCATTTTAAATTAAAACCAGGAGGCACCCAAAGGAGAAAAGTGCCACCTCAAAGCTTTCTTTAATGTCACTAGATTGGGTCCCTGCAAGCATCGAAATGCTCTGGAGATCTTTGATTGACATTGTTATGCCGAGATTTGAGCACTGAATTTTGCATAATTATCTTTGGGTAGTTTATTTTTCAATGTGTGCCTCCCTCTCACATTTTCTGTCTTGCTTTGTGTTTAGCCAATTAGATAAACCCTGAAAACAAATGAGGGCGAAGTGGTTTTTGTGCTCATGGAATTCTGCTCATGTTGCTTTTACTAGGCTATATCATGAGTTGTCCTGTATCAACAGACATACTTCAGGAAATCAAAGTTTTCCCAAAACACAAATTGGTAAATAAACATGGTTCAGGGAGGGAAACTGGAGCAGATCTCTCTTCTAGCTCAGCTTGAGCTCTACCCATTTTCAGCATCACAGCACAGAGCAAAAGGGTGGGTGACACGCTCCCTGGATGGGAGTCATCAGTAAAGATTTCTGTATGTCCCTATCCTCAATGTGGCATGATGATTCAGAAGAGATTTATACGCAAAATCCTCAGAAAATGCATTCTGTAAGTAATAAAATGATGTGTTATCATGCAAATCCAGTCTTAATACAAGATTGAAATTACTCAAAAGATGTTTACACCAATGTAGTAATGAAACTGCATTTGGCAATCACAAAAACAAGTTACTATGGTTTATTTTATGACATAAATTATTTCATTTTAATATCTCTCCTGTCAAATTAGATGAATTTACTTACCAAACTTTATACATAGTTCATGATTAGTTGTAAAAGAAGATTAGTTATAAAATAAGTCAGCTTAACATCCAGACATAGGATTTTAATAACAACTTGATATACAAAGACTGTCAGGTGCTGTCTGCTAGTGAGAAATAAATAATACCCTAGACCCTTCACTGTAATTACCATCATTCACTGTACGTACAGGATCTGCAGTGCGGCTCGTGCTGGCGTAGAGTCAGAAGCGCTTAACGTCCCTCGCCCTGCTCCCAGCGAAAGCCGCGGAATGGGAGAGGAGCTTCGGCTGGCGATGGGAAGATGTTGGCTCGGCTGAGACCACGGGTGGCTTCCCATGCTGGTTCACATAATGTGGGTAGTTAAATGAAAGTCTTTTTCCCACGTCCAGGTCACTTAAAACCACACGGACATATGATCGTGTAAAGAGAGGTCCTTCTCATTTCCCTGGGTGAGAAGTCTCATCATTGTGTCAGTGATGATCCCTGGTCACTGAGAAAGTCACATATTCAGTGGTGCAGACACAGTGACTGCTTTCTCTAAAATTACATGTGATGTACATTTTCTCTGGTTTGATTTTTTCTTAACTTACCAGGAGGGGGAGAAGAGATACCCCTCTTTTCACAAACACAGACCTCATAAACTTCGTGTGGATATCCCAGCCACGCTACCACCACCATTTGCTGTTCACCCAAGTGACTTTAAAAACAAAAGCAGCTTAAGCTTATGTTTAAGTTAGTGGTACCCAAACACGTTTAACAGATTTGTTAAATGGCAAAGAACCACTGAATTGAAACCCAAATGATATGCCATACATTGTGGCTTCTCTCCTCCATGTAGCACACACTAGGTGTTATTTCCAAGCACATATTCTTCTAAGTGACTGAACAAAAGACACCCTCCAACTTTTTGGAGGCTCCTTTGCACAAAGAAATGAGATTTTTGCGATGAATAAACTTTGTGAGAGTTAAGGATGATAACAGAACAAATGGTCTCTATAGTAGTCTGCAAATTACATGTTGTAATGTAAGAGAATCCAGCTGAATAAATAACATTCAAAGGATGAGCTCTCCATTCTCCTCGCAGTACAGTACAAAGATAATGGAAAGCATGTTCTAAGAATATAGCCATGCAGATAACAAGCTATAAAACATACAATGATCCGGTGAAATCTTTCTGAAACACATAGCTGATAACAGCTAAACATTTTTCAAAGAATACATTTTCAAAGTGCTCATGTTTTATGTTTTGCTATTTAAAAAAAAAAAACCAACCCACAACAAAACAGCGAAACCTCTAAATGACAGATTTGTGCAAATTGGGCTTACTCCTCAGTGCCTGAACGACTGTATCAGGTAGAGATGGGAAGAGCACAGACTTACACCCGTGCCTTCCTGTAAAAGGAGTGACTAAGGAATTTACAAACCCAAACGATCTATTTCTTTGTGTAATATATGCATCCATTTCACGAGGTTTCTAAAGCACTGACATAGTGAGGGAAAGCATTTTAAATAATCGCAGACTAATTTTCTACCAGCTGAGCATGGATACATAGATTGCCCTTTGGTAAAAGCCCAAATTTTTAATACACATATTGCCTGCTTTTAACAACAGAAAAATGCATCGGGCTGAAGGTTTAGACCAGCCCAATATCCCTCCTCACACCGGCTCCTCAGATAGCCCAGGACATCTCAACAAACACTTGAAATGCTACCAAACCCTAGCCGCCACTTCACATGATTTATGATGTCATTAATGTCAAGCTATCAGTGGACAAGAGTAAAAGAGACAACAGCAAAGCTGACTAAAAACAAATAGTTTTGATTAAACTCAAGGACGTTCGGTACAGCTTTCAGCAAAAAGGCATTCATCATTTCCGAAGCTGACCTTGTTTTTTTCATCCCAAATGCAAACATAATACGTGTAGGGATTCCAACAAAATCTTTCTAGTAGACTGTAGTTAAATTCCCCTTTTTAGGCAAAAGTAATTAAGAGCAGCACCAGCACCTTTTTTCTGTGGGGTCAGTTTTGTTGATAATTACCCCAGCACCCTAAAATTTGCATCTCTGGGTTTTTTTGGTTTTTTTTTGTTTTTTTTTTTTTTTCCCCTGTAAGATATGAAGACTGTCCTTTAGGTCTGAGGCAGTTTTCATCCCAGGGAAGGAGATCCCTATAGTATTTTCAGTAATCGGTATCCACAGATGCACACCACTGTTAGAAAAGTACCCCATAATAAACAGACAATGACAACACAGCCTAATGATGGGCAGAGTAGAAAAAAATAATAAAAAAAAGAAAAATAAAAAGGAAAAGAATGCATGCCAGTTAGAATAAGTTATTTTCATAGAGAACGCCTATCTTCATGAATGCAGAATTACTCTGCACGTCTTAGTTTTACAGAACTAGAAATGTGAATAATTGACTGCACTCTTAACAAATACAGAAAATATTTAGTTGTCTTTTTTATACTGATTTTTCTGTTCGTAAGACCATAAATGTGTGTGTTGGCATAACATGTCAGTGCAAGTGCGTCTTGTGTACATGTGTCTGTATCAACAGAGAGAAAACAGGAAGTATAACGGAATTTTTTGCCAAGCAACCTCAAACTGGATCAAGCCACCTCAGGAATCACATTCCAGGCCTATGAGAGATCTACTATAAGTTATCAAAATGCAGATGGAAAGTAATATTTCAAGCTTTAAAAACATTATTAAAAACCCTTTTTCCATAATAATGGGTATTATTTTTGGAGCTAATGAGGATTTGTACAAAAGTTCATCTTCCTTAGAACAGGAGTATCTGCTTCCCGCTAAATCTTTAAAATCTTTACAGAAATCTCACTCTCTTCTGCTCTCTCATTCTAATAATCAGCTTATAGTATTATTATTTCACAGTCTATAGCAGCAAGGTTAAATGTGTCCTTCCAGCAAACATGCCTTTCCTAACTTAGCGTGCAATTAGATTATTAATGTAAAATTACAGAAGGGCTATTATGGCTTCAGGACAAAATAATTAAATGACTGTATTTCAATTTTAATTGTTTATACAAGTACCTAAAACTTTTAATTTAGTTTTTTCATATCATCTTATTATAATATGTAACCCAAATATTATCCCCCCACTCCTTCAGTATGTACCACGAAAAGCAGTGGTACCTACCACCTCCAGTTGCAAACATTTTCTCAAAACACACTTGAAACAAAAATTTTTGCTTCTAAAATTAGTCATATTTACTCCGATTAACAAAAACTTTCTGCTTAGAGCTTTTATGGGAAAAAGACAGGCTGTATTATAAGTATTAACTGTGCATGAGAACATTTGTAATATCACCCTTGGAGAATAATAAACAGATACTAGAGATTGAAATTCTGACATAGTTTACAGAACAATAATCCAAACATCTGTTATAATGACAAGGGATTTGAGCAGAATAGAGAGTACATGGGAAAGCTATGCTACTTTTAGTACAGTTATAACGTTAAATCAAAGCACTGCAGCTCAAGGCAGCTTGCTGCTAATATAAACAATTTTCTACATATTCCTGGGCCACAAGCCAGATCTCAGGATTCAGTTACAAGCACAAGGTCAAGAGGGAATCAACGGTATGAAATTACTGTGTATGAATCAAAAGAATAAATGGATAATTAAGGATGAAAACAAATTAGAAGGTATACTCTCACTTAACTCATCAAATAAATTTGCTGAGTAACTTCATGCACTGAATATGTTGTAGGATCTGCAGAGGCTTTAATGCATTTATAGCTTAAATCCACAGCATCAGCATTTTTTGAGGCAGGCTTACCAAATCACCTTTTTATGTGTACTTCTTTCTGTATCCAACATCTGACTACAATTATGAAGATAAATATTTAATCATGTCATTTGCTCAAGAGAAAAGTAAATAGGATTTCTTTGAAAATTACATTCTTGCCTCCATATTATACTCAGGAAAACCAAACTTTTATCTCACTTCTGGTCTTATTTCATCTTCCACACCCAAAACAGGCCTTTTCAAGCTGCAGCAAATGTGAAAGATTCACTGTAGCTGCTGATGAAGAGGGCTTTCCTGCAGAAGACTTTCAAAGCAATCTTCATAATAATGAAAGCTTATGCATACATTTGTTAAAAGGCACATTCATTTTTTTATTTGCCCATGGAGGCAGACAGGCAGCAACACTTGAGCCACTCTCAGGTCGATGAATGTTTTGAGCATGCATGGACACAGTAACTTATGTTTCTGAAGGGCTAGGAGGAAGAAAACAGCTTTGAAATGTTAACCAACAAAATGTGTTTCTGTCTTTCTCACTTGGCTTTACCCTACTGGAGTCAATGACCACTCAGCATCAGCACATTTTAGGGGTTCATCCTAAATAAATGTCTTAAACCCATGATTTCAATGGGGATGAATGTTTTCATAAGAATACCTCAGTGTCTTCATTAACTACTGGAGAAGGCTGGGTAATCAGCTCAGACTTGGTGCCTCACATGCAGGAAGTGGCAGGTGGGTGACTGGAGTTCCTCCAAAGACACGTTGCTCTTCATCACTCCCAGCTACATTCAGCATTTCTCTCAAAATACAGCCTGAGCATCCCCAGAGCAAATTGCCCCTCTCTTTCCATGCATTGCCCTGAAAAGGCACCACTAATGGTTCAGTCTCTGCATCTGTTTAAGTCACAGTCGTTCTATTAAACTGTCTGCAATTACTGCCAGTTACTAATTGTTTTAGTAGCAAGGACACGAAGCAATGAACTAATTTCATGTAAGCAACTGAACACACATTATTTAATAACTTTTGATTGCTACTGACTTGCATGGAATTATGACCACTGCTCTTGAGGTGAAATGCCCTTTAACTGGTTTCATAACTGTTGAATATATTGATAAAATGTAGCTCATCATATTTTTAATAACTGAGATGTTATCAATCCTTTGATTCAAAAATTCATGGACTTGATTATTTTTTAGTGAAAAAACTTGCTGATTTCTTTTTCCTCTGCAGGATGATTTATAGTCCACATTCCTTCCAGAGGGCTGCCAATATCAGATGCCACAATCAGCTGTAACCATCAGTATTTCTTCTTGCTAACCAGGAGATCGGGGATGTGTTGTTAGATCTCATAACATGTGGAGATATGTCAGGTCTCAAATCAGATGTTGGAACTGAAATCTGCATCAGGAGGGCTTAGCACTCAAAGTCACAAAAATGAGAAGGTCATTCAGGATCTTTTGAAAATTGCCAGGACTGAACAGTGGCTGAAGGCTGTTGACTAGCTTGATAGATGGAATAAACTTCAACTTATCCAGCTGGAGGACAAATAAATTTTAGCTCTTCTATCTCCAGAGAAAATATCTCCCCTCTTGTCATCATTACTTAAGTATTAATAACCAGTAGGTGTATCCCACTTTATGAGTACTACTACATTTACGCTCTGAACTCATTGAACATGAATATTGAATAAGACTAGTACCCTAAATCTTTAAAGAAAATAATATGAAACCATGAAGACTGTGCTTTGTTTCTGTGCTATGTGTGGCCCACTCTGAGATTTAATCCTGGTCAACTGCTTACGGCATCCCAGAACATCACCATCATTGCATCTGCAGAGCCTCCGCTCTCCCTGAAGACAGGGTAAGGAGTAAGCCTTGGAGTAAGGCCAGCACCATGTGGTCCACGCTGATCTGCTGTGAGAAGACACAATAGTGAAGCAGGTTTCCATCTCCCAGCTTCCCCCTCAGGCACTTAGACAATGTTCATTATCGTATGTGCAACCCTTTGTTGCCATCATTTGTTCTGCACCACACTAATATTTCCAGGAATGAACTAATTCAAATTAAGGCAAGACTTCAGCATGAGAAACAGATTAAGGACTCACAAAAGAAGGCAAAAGCCCCTTCCCAATAGTGTTTCTATGATGGAATGTCAACTGATTATCCTTTGTCTAGTGGTACTATGACTTCACCCTGTAAGTCATGTATACAGCTAATCTTATGTATTTTACAGGCTCATTGGTCACAAGGAGAAAGTTCCCGAGGGAGTGTTTTAACAGCACTATGTCTCTGAAGTCAAACTTTTTCAGGAATGCCACTGACAGATGTCAGCATCACAGTTCCTCAGAATGGAAAACTGTGGGACTGTCCACAAATGGATGCCATTCCCTCAATAAAAAAAGCTCTTACTGGCTGTACTAGAGGTCACTAATTTTTCAAAGCATTTTCTCCTTTAGCTTGATAAATACAGTATTCTTACACAGTGTGTTTCCTGAATGAGAATCAGCAGTACTTGACAGCAACATTTTTAGAAGAAAGGCTGTAGATTTATTTTTAAATTCGAGGAACTTTAATGTTGAATATTTAATGCTGAATATTTCTTTTTTTAATCTAAAATGTTATATAGCAATTTTATCCCCCCTCACAAAAGCTAGAATGCAAAATGATCAGTCTGCTTGTCAGTGTGGGACAATTTTTTAAAATACATTTGTCTTTCTTGGTTTAAATTAGTTCACAAGCTAACTCACACAAGCTACAGAGACATGTCAGAAGGGAGACAGCAACAGTATAAAAGAGCCAACAAAAACATTTCTTCAAAAGAATTTTACATCACTTTTGGATAATAGGAAAACATCCTGTCCTACAACTACTGAGTTGTAGGTAGGTACAGATCTAGGTATCGAGGGAAAAGTCACTGGAATTTTCTGCTGTTCTTTTTTTTTTCCTTTTTCTTTTTTAAATATCTGCTTTTATATTGGTTGCGCCCCACGAATCTTAGCAAGAATATCTTGAAAACCTGGTATTGCAAGGCATTAAAGCTACAACTGAATTCTTCTGGAAATACCTAAATAACCAGTTCTCCCTGATTTTAGTAACTGAGCTCTCCACTCTTGGACAGAGACAGAAGGGGCTGAAAATAATGGGTAAAAGGTACCACTGAGTAAGTATTTGTATTTAAGTTGCTCCAGTAGGGATGAATATTCAGACCTGGGGTGTGGCAGGATTCAGAGGAGGGGACAATACTGTAGAGAGGTAGAAATGTACAGTTGGGTTTTTCTTATGCTTTTTTGGCTGGTCCAACATGGCCATCCGTGTATGTGCCTTCTTACAAAGGAAAGTTCCACCATTCCTGGGCCAGCATTACAGAAGGTATCCTCACCTTGGGGTCTTGGCAACGATCTAAGGACCGGAGCAAATACTGGTTGGACTTAATGTGGTAAAGCCCTTTCTCCCTCCTTTACGTGGGAGCAAAGGTGTAAGTAACAGGGAAAGAAGCATCTCACAACACTTTTATCCCACACAAATGTCAGCCTTTGCCTCACGAAACAGAAGCTACAGAGGAATTAAGGCTGTGTGAATTGATTCCCAGTCCCTTGTACAAGGGTTATTTTTTTTTCACTTGAGTAACTGTGCCAGTGCCAGGGGTTGTAACTTAAAAGGTCTGAATATGTCTGCGAATAAAAATATTTCCAGGATAGATTGTGAGGTGGGGCTGCTTAAACATCACTGCTTGCTTAAGGCTGTGCCTGAAGTAGCAACCCAGCCTTTAATTTGATTATAGCATGTTCTTCCAATTAGACCCAGACCAGCAAAGAATTGGGGCACGTGAATAGCCCTGTGGGAGCCAACACACCTACACTTAAAATTAAGCATAAGTTCAAGTATTTTTCTGGAAAAAGGTGCATATTTAAAATTACAGCTTTATTAAATTATTCACCACCATCAGTGACAGGACTTCAAAGCTCCTCTTGGGCTTGTCCATAAAGGATGGGAAAATATTAGAGCTTCTGGTATATGTTCGTGCTGAAGCATTTGAGGTGATAATCTCACTCCATCCAGCAGTTAAATATTATTGTGTGTGTCAAAACAAAATTGTAATCCTGGGAGTGGGTGTCATGTAAAAATGCCATGTTAAAGGAAAACTACAGTGATTAGCTCTAATACTTTAGCTAGCTCAATGAATATTTGCTTAGAAAAACATTATGTAGCAAAAATTTAGTAACTGGCCTACAAAAAGATGCAAGCATCTTTGTAGTGCTCAGCTCATCTCTCAGCTCTTTCAGGTTTTTAATTTAGGATTCTGTTTATACATTTGTAAATAACACAATGGGTTATATTCTAGAAGTTTGTGCAGAAGTTCTCATTCTGCAGTGCTACACAAATCTCATGAATATAGGATAATCACTGCACTTACTGCTGAAATTTGCCACTTCTTACCTGGCATTTGCACTAGGAATGTTTCTCTTTCTTTGCAGAGATCTCACTTTGTTATAGAGGGCAATAGTAATTAAATTTTTTTGCACTGTCTTGGAACATTTATTCTGTATTGAGTTCAAAGGCACACTGAAAACTAATAAATGAGTCACTGACATAATTTTCTGCGGCATTTGAGGATATCTTATAAATGATTCTCATCTGTGTGCTGACAAAGCCCATCCGAGGGAACTCACGAAGTCTCATGAATGCCTAACCTGAGATGTTTCAGAGGTCAGAAGTATTAAAATCCATAACCACCAATTTGTTTTGGTCAAAAAACCAGTATTTTTCAATAAATGCAAACAGGAAAGGGATAATATCGTTAAATGCAGTTGGGAAGTTTGTGCAAAGGAATAAAAATCTGTAGGTATGTTCACCGTCTTAAATGGTGATGGTTATAATTGCACCTACTTTGCAAAGTACGAGTTTACTGTTTTTTCTCCATACTGATTGTGATATTACTTTACTATGGCTAACTCCGGCATGTGGGCTATGCGCTCATTTAGTAGTAGGAAGGTGCTGAGATTGAAATGCCGATGGTTTGAAGAGCTGGTAGATGTTAAAGAACCTCCTTCCTTAGGTTATGCCCCCTAACTGTCCACAAAAATCCAGACTTGCTGTTTGCCTCACAAATTGCTTAACAGCAAAGAATTCTTTAGTGGTGACATCTTAAAACAGTTCTAATTACTGTCAGCAAATTATATACAAATGTAAAAGGCATTGCTCAAATATTCAAAACACTACAGCTATAGCCTATTTAAAGCTTGACTCAAATTCATATGATTGCTGTATGGGAATGGAAAAGCGGTGCTGAAAAGAGGCACACCAAGAGCGAAAAATGCTGTGCATAATGTTCAGACAAGGCAACTTCACCTGGGATAAAAATTGGGATCCCCTTTAACCCACCTTAAGTAAAGAATCTGACATGTAATGGAGATGGATTGCTACATATCATAAATCTGGCACTTAAATGCTACTAGTTATGACTACGACTGACAGTAAGATTTAGTTTTGCATATCATCCCCCAGTGGCTAAATAATTACTAGTTCAGTTCATCTTCATTACAACTGCTATCGTCCACTCTGTCCTTTGAAAATCAGTTGGGAATAAAAACATTTTTAGGGTTGTCTGCAACAGCAAAAGTTTTGATCTTCACCTCTATTGCGTGGACAACATGGTAATCTCTGCACTATTCTGAATGACTCAGGGGCTTTTCAGAGCAGAGAAAGTGTCTGGCAGGGGAGTAAAAATGGTAGGGGAGTAGACTGGGGTGCTATAATGTTGTTTTGAATTTTCATTTTTTCCTTGAACATACACCTAACATTGGTATCACATATATATTTACATAAAACAGAAAGCATACATTCTTTTTCTTTCTCCATGGTTTGCCTTAAACACAGGCTCATGGTGAATTTCAATGCCTATAAATAGCTAACACATTCAGCAGTAGCTAGAAGAAAGTATTGTATGTCAACAGGCTTAAACAAAGTACATCAATCCAGGCTTGTAGCATATTTTACTACGGTATTGTGGATCTTTAGATGTGACAGGTGACAAAATGGATAGTGATACTCATGTAATCTTGAGAACTATTTCCAAAAGTATATTATTACCGGTATCCTCAAACAGATCAAAACGTAGATTTCCAGAACTGAATGATATGCAAGATATACTGCTACGAGACATGAGAAAAAGGCGGTATTTTCTCAGTCCCAATGACCTATAAAAAGCTCCTCTGCGCATACAGCCTGAATCAACATTTTATACTTTGAAATAAATGCATGCTGTAGCCTATAAATATAAGACAACAAAAGAATAAATGCATCAATATCAGCTGAAGCATCTGGACGTGTTCTTTGCTGCTGGGGCATCCTGCACAGACGCACAATGCGTGAATACACACACAGAGGTTTCACATCTATAGCTGGTATAGGCATGACAATCCCTCTCAATGCAGTTCTGCCATATATACAAAAAAAGGTTATTGTACTTCACGAGAAAGTTGAAGTTTTCATAATTACTGTTAATTGGGGAGTCTTAACAGAGGATGAACATTGTGATGAATGGTGTCTGGGAAGATTTTTTATGCTTACCTGCTATAATACTTTTTGAAAGAAGGCAACTAAGTTTTATTGAGTGAAGCTATGTTGACTAACATGATGTTTTATGGTGGGCCAAGAGGTTAGAATACATGTTACAAAAAAACCTGTTTAATGCACATCGTCTCTTTTCCAAGTGAAAAAAGCATCTCTGCTTAAGCCACTGAAAAGTCAGTGCTTTTCTGAGTAACCATTTCACAACCTGAGGAATTTTTTCAGCTACGTTGTGGCCAAGTTCACGGACCAGTCCAGGAGCACTTCATTATTGATGTCTACGACGATGGGGCCAAGAGGAGGGCCCGTGCAAGGCTTTTGCCCTCCTACTCTGCCCTCCCCCCTTTTTCAGACTTTGCTCATCTTGTACCATGGCTGCTATGCAACTTCATTCTTCTACCTCCATACTGGTTACACAACCTTGTGCATTGGATTAGGTTTTCCTCCTGGGCAGGGGTTGATCCCCACATCACCTGAAACCACCACTCTCACCATCCTTTCGCCTTTCCCCCTCTATGTGGGTCACTCTTGTATTCTCATCCTGTCACAGGGTGACTTTCTTGCTTGAACAAGATGGGGAGTCAGACATGCACTTTGACTGACTCAGAGATTAATTCTCACGTTTTCTGTATGAAGAATAACAGAGTACAGAAAACAAGCCTCTGTAATACAGGATAGTAAGTACTGTTTTGTAAATACAATAGGTGCGAATTTAAATCAGTTAAATAGGTGCGGTTTAAATCGCGACTGATGTCAAGAGGAGAATTACAAAAGTTGTACAGCTTCTAGCTGTGCCAAACATATTTATGATTTCAAAGTGACTTCCGCTTTTAAAAAGAAGAAACTGACAAAAATCTGCCTTGCCTGTGTGTTGTCACTAATTTCCTATGATGATTTCACTATTAGACAGAAAGGCCTCTATGCTGAAACAAGATCCCATGCATCTGAATTAAGAGTGGGCTTCTGGAGTTCAAACACCACATTAAATATTAATGAGAAGATAAGAATTGGGCATTTGGAGCTTCCTGACCCCTCCAGATATCTCCATTTGTACTTACACTTCAACACTGTTCAGCAGGGTCTAGACAGATTCCCCCATGCGGTTCAGCTCTTGTGGGATATTGCTTCCTTTGAATATGTTTACCCTTTTAGAGAATTTGCATGCTTAATTTAAGTAATACATATCTCCCTGTTTAAATCATAGGAGAATAAGAAAAAAAACTATGAATGTTTTTCCATTTCTCCATTTTTGCAAATTATTTTCTCTTTTACAATATGTAGCTGGAACAATTGGACAAGAATATAGATGTAACTTAAAAAGAAATTGTGCAAAATTTAGCTCTCTTGGATGTCATTTGCACATGGGAAAACTATATGAGTTTAGTGTCTAATTTACGTACATTTCCACAGTATTCAAAGAGTAATTCTGTGGGCATATAATTGTTTAAGAATGAGAAAAAATGTGGGTGTTTCTTATAGTACTACTCCATGCAGTTCTAACAAACATATTAAAACCCCAAGCCTCAGTAAAACCGCAAGCTTATTTGTCAAGGAAATGAATGGGAAAGCCTTTTGGTTTATACAGTTCCGAAAATAGGATTTATTTACACACTCCATGGAAACTGTATCCTCTAAAACTGCATCCTAACTACAAATATGCACACATCTATTCAGCATCTTGCCAAAGAGACTAAAATGACATTAAGAAGAGTGAAAGAATGCTAAGCTTGCAAAGTCAAACATTCAGAATTTAGTAAATGCCAGAATTCAGATTGCCCAGGCAACCTTGCTTCTGACAACGTGTGATGATGGATTCAATCAGTGGTACCTCCACACCTGACCCCTCCTGTGGTTTCTCAGAGTTTGCTCCCAGAGGTGCAAAACCCTCTGCCTTTTACTTGGTGAGAGTCTCTTCAGGTGAGGACCAGAGTCTGGGGTAGGCTGCCCTGTGCACCGGTTCTGCTCAGAGACATCCCATTGGAGCTGGCCAACGTAGCCCTTGTGTCCATCTGGGCTCCACACCCCATTTCAGTCTTTTGTTTTGTTTTGTTTGTTTTGTTTTGTTTTATATGTTTTTGCTGTTTTATTGTATGGTCTATGCTTTTTTTTGGTGCAAAAAAGTATACTCATAGTTACACACATCCTCTCCTGAATGGAGAGATAGACCGAGTCTTGTTTTTCAGAACATCTTCGGCTGTGGACATCTGAGTAAGTCGCTTCTTTCTCCCTGCGCACCCACTATTTTCTTCAGACAGTGTGCATGTGCCTTTACACTCTCCTGGTTCTTTCACCCTCCCTTCATCTCTGGGCTAAGCAGCTCCTGGTGAAGATACCTGGGGAGCATGCTGAGACCCTTAGGGGTGGCTTGGAGAGGCAGAAGAGAGTCTCTGTACTGCATCCCGAGTGCCTGCATCCAGGAATCACCTAGTAAATTGACCCTTCTCTGTGTGCACAGGCCACAAAATTTTTGTGAATTTTTCAAAAACTTCTTAAATGCAGTTCCAGATCTGTCAGGTTTACCTGTTGTATCTTCCTCGAGCTTTTTGTCTCATTGAATCAGTAAAAGTGATGGGGTTCAATGCATCAGTAACTACTCAGTATTTCATTTATTTTTCTCATTCCATTGTTTGCCTTAGTCCTTGCTTATTGCAAGGGATAGAAAACCGGTTCTAATTATAAAGTTATCAATCTGTTAATGTCCTCTGGAACATTTCTCAGAGTAGTTTCTGAGTGAATCCCAGATATTAATGAATGTATTTTCAGAATATACATTTAAATTATACACGTACAGATTATACGGGCCATACAAAAATGAAGTACCTTCTATAATTTTCAGGTGACTGTACTCTGACTCTTTGTAGGCTGGTTGGATGTACATTCTCATCAGAATAAAATATCCATTTATACTAGAGCATACCCATTCCAGATGAAATATTCAAAGAATTTAGCTGCCAACTTGCCAGATCTGTACTGAACTTATACCACAACTAATTTTTATTATTTTTATTTTTTTCAATATAAAGTTGCCTTAATTTGAGCAAATAGGCAAGGGCATTCACGAGCAGTCATAAATGCACACCCCTGACATCCGCCAAGTTTCAAGTCACCCTTCAAGCAAAGGGCCATGTACATTTTTTGTTATGACATGATCAAACCATATACCTTTTCAATCTGTATTCCTGGCAACAGCCAAACCCCTTAAACTCTGAAAAACAACAGCAGTCCAAAGCAAATATCTTACTGAATGCAAAATTTTAGACGGATCAATTGAAAAACATTGAAAGGATAAAAATGGAAATTTTCATTTTCAGTGTTTGCCACAAAGAACAATGAACATGGATTTTTCTTGTGCTTCCTAGCAGGGCCCAGAGAAACTGGTGCTCCATCCAGAGGACCAAATTAGTCTCATACTTGTCATGTGCGTTTGTTTAATAAAGAGCACATGCCATAAGCAATTTTACATGTGTATTACTTAATCATACTTAATCTTTTTATGATTCTGGCAGCAAATAACTTGCTAAGTAAGAGGGAAAGCACACAGATCCAAGATACCAGGTATCTCTTGTCAAATATTGACTTTTTAATTATGAAAATTATATCTTTACATTCTCCCAGGAGAGCAAACAAGGAGACTAACTCCCAGCTTCAGGAACAGTAGGGGACGACCTAATTTGATGTAATTTTCCCATTGTATTTCTATGTTGTTTCTGTGCTGTGCCCAGAGTCTTCACCTGCATAGAGCTGACTCCAGACTTGCTCAGCCTCTGTTGAGAGTGAGGGTCAGCCACTTTTTACATGATGGTAGAGAACCACAAACTCTGGACTGGACACAAACCCTGCTCCAAGGATTATACGGTAGGAGACATCTCTGTTTGTCAGTAGCTTCAGAAGGGGAGTGTCTACTGCCCTTAGGCTATCCTCTGCTTCCCGTACTGGGAGGTTCTTCTCCTTGCTTTCCCACCCTCAACCTTGCCTTTTCAAAGGAAACTTTGCTGAAGGCTGTGCAAGGAGACACTCTGAACCCTACACGCCTTGACCAAGAGCTCCCCTGACCTGATTTCCTCCACCCTTCCCCACTCACAAACCTGAAGCCTGACCTTCCCGGCTTGCTTCCACCTTGATATGTCTGGCATGACCAATTAATTGGTCCCTTGAGATGGCTCTGCAACCCAGAGTAGCAACCAAGACTGTAGGGTTGCATGAAACAACTCTGTTGAGAAGGAATGAGTTTCCAGCTCAGTCACCACCCAGTGGCAGCAAAAACTGCTTCCCTGAAAACTGAAACAAATTTAGGTTGGTCAAGGGTTAAAGGCCACCAGGGTGTCACACCTTACCTGTTGGGCTGTGGACAAAGGTAGTTAAATTACTTGGGGGAGAAATAGATCCTCACAGGTGTACTAATTGCAGTGCCTCCAAAGGAAGAAAGTGGTGAAGACACAGCAATTTTGGGCACAATCCATGTGACTTCTGCTCTTATACAGGACAAATAATTCAAGACCTGTGAACTTTCAACACTCCGTTCATGTTGGGCTTTCTTGTCTCTGAATTTCAGCATTAAATACACAGATTCTTTTTATCGTACAGACAACTCTCTGAAATGAAAGTCCTCATGTGCAAACATCATGTTAATTCAAGTCGGTTGCTTGTGATAATCTATGGACAATATTCATCAGACGGTGGTTTCATCCATTATCTATTTCTGTCTATGGGAGGCACTGAAATACACATGAAAAGTATGCAAAATTTGTTTTGAATGATTGAATCTAAAAAGGAAGGGATTGCTAAGAACAGACATCTTTTTAGTCATGGTTTTCACTGAAATGTATCTGTTCAAATTCCCTAGGCCTGATGTCTTCCCAGTTGGTGGTGAATTTTTTTAGTATTGATTTGAATTCAACAGAGCTAATTTCATTAAGACATTTAGGGTTGTTTTTTTTTTTTTCTTGAATTATTTAAATATTCTTGATGTGAAGACATGCCAAAAATTAAACCAGGAATAAAAAAACAGGAAGAAACGTAAAAACTGCAAAAGAGAGGTTGTAAGGAAATCACTTATCTATACCTTTTTAGTACAGTTATTTATTTTTTTTTATCATACATCCTATTTCTTTAGAACTTCCAGGTATACTGGTGCCATAGTTATGTGAATGGAGACAGCTGCATTTTTAAAAGCATCTAATAACATATCATCTTAAAACATATGTAGCATCATCTGCTGGCTTCAGAAAAAACATCTAGCTTGCCTTTGCTTGGCTAGCATTGGCCAGCCTCTTCCACGGATCATCCCTTGGACTCTAAACAACAGTGTGCACAGAGCTAATAAAATCCACTCCCTGCGTGGAAACTTCATGATTCAGAATTATGTTAAGGTCTGTTCTTCCACCAGAGCTTCAGCAGCCTCTTCAGTCTATTTTGTTATACTGGAAGCAAAGAGTAAATGAGAGATTTTTTTTTTTTTTTTTTTTTCCTGCCAGATATTCCTATCACCAGCAGCCGCCAGCATGAGTATCACTATTGACAGAAATATCCTCTGCCAGGCCATCGAGTGCTTTGAAGTGGCTGGCATCTCGCTAGCTGCATGTTGACCACCGTTTCGGAGCCCCTGGTATGTGGATGCAGACCAAGCAATGTGATGACAGGCTAGGGATTTTCTGTGTATTGACAGCAAGAGTGCTGCACATGAAATTAAGCCATATAGGAGTTAATATTGGACTGCTTTCTTGTAACCAAAACACCGTGTAATTCACTGTATGTAGGATTTAAATAGTGCAGCAATGCCCACAGCTTTCTGAGTCACGCTAGCTCTAAATTCTGTAGCAAATTCAAATGAATTAAGCTTTCTAAGATGTTCATTAACTGAAAAGTGACAATGAGTGAAAGAATTATGCAACCGAGACTTGCGAGGCTACAAAATAGGAGTTGCTAGGGGTGAAGATTCAGAAATGTCATAGCAGAGTGGGAGAAAGTTGAGACTTCTGCTAACTAAAAAGAGGTAAGAGAGTTTGGGATTTAAAACTGAGATGACTGATGTCTTCAGCCCCAGCATAGAGCTACACTATCATCTTTCGGTGGCTGCACAGGAGTATGTAGAACAAACATAACATTCGGGGACATTATTTTCTCACTTTGTCAACAACCACCTTCTCTAGTGTCTTGCATGTATCATACGCATGTTAGAAACACCATCCTATTACTGGTGTCTCAATACATTACAGTCACAGTATAAACATACACATTTGTTGATATTAAGGAACACAGAAGTAGACGGGACCTCCTCAATCACCAATCCCAGTTCCCTCTTGTCATAAGTAAACAAACCATATAATCACTTTCATCAATTGATCTAGCTACAGCAGGCACTAATTAAATTTTCGGCTCCTATTAAATTCAGCATCAGTGAAGAAGAACGTAGTTGAATATTTCAGCTAAAATTGTTAATCTTGACATTTAAATATTCATCATTAAGCTTCAGAGTTAGCACCCTATTTGCAGAAGGAAGTTCAGGTTATCTCTGCATGACTGTTGATAGCGAAGGTAATTTCTGTTCTCTACTTTCTATTTGGGTTTGCAAGGGTCTCCTTATAGCCATAAAACCTGGAAACACAGCTGTTTAAAATGGAAAATTTAATTCTTTATCATTGTTGTCTGGGAAGTGATTTAAATACAGAAAGCTGGTGCTTTCTGCACATGGTTCATTTATAACCCTTCAGTAAAAGAATCTGTGGCTGTAGAAATTAAGTCATGAGGCAAAACAACTATTAGGAAAGTTACACATGGAAAATGAAACTGAGAAAGGAATCAAGCTATTTTCCTCAGTGATTACAAACTACTCCTTTATTGCTTGTTTTTCGTTGTGGCAGACCACTCTTGGTCTTTATTTTCATGTTTTTTTCTTTGATGCAATAGGTAGTGACAGTGAAAGAGCTTCAGAGCTTTTCTGCGTTTGTTCTTTTTACAGTTGCATTGAAATTATTAGTTATTTGAATTGTTGATGTTTAATGGTAAATGTATTTAAAATAAGGGTTAAATTAAGGTCGTTGGTAAGTAATCTGAATAAATAACCTCTAGTTATAGCCTAAATGACTCGGAGAGAGACTGTGAAGTCCATTGCCGTGCAGAGGGACACATTAAAACACTGTAGCTCTAGGGACATGTCCACAGTGCAGTTAGAAGTGTCTGCAGCATAATCTAGAGATCCTCAAATTGGCCGACTAGCTTGAGGTAATACTAGAAGTCTAATTGTAGTAATACTGTTCTTGCACGGGCTAATGTACCTTACTTTCACTGTGGCTGTAGTACACACTTGCTCTGAGCAACCTTTGTCTTCCCATTTGTCCAGCAATGTGGAGAATTGACTTAAATAACCACATGTATTTCCTGTTTATCTTGATTAAAAATAAAATTCAGAGGTTTACTGAAAATTAATTTATTTCACCCTGTGAGCACTCAGGGGTGTGAGTGTGAAGAGTACTTCATTGCTTCCATATCTCAGGACTTAGTTGAGAGGTGATCCATGGCACATTAACCAGCCTGCGAGGTGCCTGCTTGAAGGGTTAATGAACAATGTAAATCTGTTTTCTATAGGGAGGTCCATCATTAAAATCCAGAAGGCTAGAAAAATTTCCCAATTAAATGCAACATTAACGCAGTCTGGCCTCGTGTTACAGACTAGCAGGTAGGTGCCATCTCCCAGTGCGTTCTACAGGTGACATAGTCCTACCAAATAGTCACTAAAAATGAAATGAAAGATTGCTGTAGTGGCTTCAACGGCATAAAAAATTGCTATATCATCAGCTTTTTATCAACTGTTTTGTAACATTTAATAAAACTTGTCTTATTCGTCTATACACAGCTTATCTAATATGAAACTAATTTAATTTCTTATCCTGTGTTTAACTCTGGCTGCTCTAAAAACAGTAGAGAATGTCCCTATGGCTATTTGAAAAAAGTCCAGTCAACAAGCGCTCAGCATATTTTTACAGGGCTGTCAGATAAATCTCTCTATGGAAGTTGCCATGCTCACAGAAATTCAATAGAGCACAGCTTGGTAGCATACACCACATGGAGTCTTCCCAAGGATTAAACCCATGTCTAGTTAAAATGTAAAGTTAGTTTTAGAAAATATGCAAAAAGTGATTATTTAAAGAAAAAAAATTACAGGATCAAGAAGAATCACATTATATTGGTCAACAAGTATAGATTTAGTTTCTTTAAAATAAGTATCTTACATTACTGATACCTGAACAGAGGATCATGAGAAAGAGGAAGGAAATCTTAACTATTAATGATTAAAATAAATCAGTATTTTGTGAGCACTGCTGCATTTATTTTAATGCTTGTAAATATGCATTTTAATATGGAGCTCACACACTGCTATTTTAGATTATGTTTTCAAATACGAGTACAAAGATGTGCCTTAAAATTGTGCTCACTCACTGTATTATATAAAGGCGAAACTGGTGCAATTGCAAAATCAAGCAACTACATATGTAAGTGGGTCACAAACAATCCCAATGTATATACCTTCATGCAAAGGCTTATGTATTTTGCAGACACACCTTTGTGCTGCATTAAATTTATTTTCACTGTGTTTATACAAGCAGATGTCTAGTCACTGACAGATCCGTCCCGTTCGTATACAATTGGAAATATTGGCTTGTATGGGGATAGGAATCCAGGGAAAGACACCGATTTCTAAATGCCATAGTGCACACCGTACCTGCTGCTGCGTGGAGCACTGACAGCCCATGTACAAGGTGCAAAAGTACATGTCGTTCGCAGTATAACAACGCCTTTGAAGAACAGTCTTTTTTTTTTTTTTTTTTTGTTTAAATTACCTGTAACAGTAGTACCACTTTGGAGAATGATGCTTCAGCAGCACAGAACTGGGCTACAAGAGCGCAGATTGCTGATGAATTACCTTATCTACAGCATTCACGAGGCTTCATTCTGCACCATTCGGGTTTACTGACCATATAGCTGAAAAACATTAATTTATCTCATCCATTTGGGATTGGATTGGGGTTGATAAAAATGAGATTAGACTCCTAGTTTTTGATATTCTGATAATTTCAGTCTAGGTTGCAAATACTAGGTGAGTATTTGGGTATCCTTCTCTGTGTTTGCACAGTCTGAGATTTGAACACTC